>NC_080542.1:99542693-99845193 GCF_028640845.1 Ahaetulla prasina
CTTTCATTAATGTCAATAAGTATGGTTTATAAAATTTATATCAGTTTATACTACATTGGTTTTTATTAGGTAAATGCATTAGGCTCTTTAGCTGAGCCATGACTCCCAACAACCTCAGCCAATACTGTTATTATTTAACAATGCTGAGACTTATAGTTATATATTCTCAATTATATATTCTTTGCCTCTGTTTTATATATATATATATATATATATATATATATATATATATATATATATATATATATATATATATATATATATATATATATTAATTTCCATAATTTCCATCTTCCTGTAAGGATTTCAATAGAATTTCAGATAGAATGGCTAACATAATGGAATCCAATAATGGCTGTTCTGAATTCCTAATCACAGAGAAATTGAAGCAAATATCTAATGATACTAAAGTTAAATCAGATTCACAATCCTTGCCAAGATTCTGTTTTTAGCAACTTTACTAAAATAACTGATCTCTCAAGGCTAAATTCATGACTGTTATTTAGACAACTAACACACACACACATTAAAACTCTTTTTCTCCAAAAGTCTATAGTAGCCCATTTTAAAACCCTGTTGAGATTTAATAACAACAACAACAACAACAACAACAGAGTTGGAAGGGACTTTGGAGGCCTTCTAGTCCAACCCCCTGCCCAGGTAGGAAACCCTACACCATCTCAGACAGATGGTTATCCAACATTGTCTTAAAAATTTCCAGAGTTGGGGCATTTACAACTTTTGCAGGCAAGTTGTTCCACTGATTAATTGTTCTATCTGTCAGGAAATTTCTCCTTAGTTCTAAGTTGCTTCTTTCCTTGATCAGTTTCCACCCATTGCTTCTTGTTCTACCCTCAGGTGCTTTGGAGAACAGCCCGACTCCCTCTTCTTTGTGGCAATCTCTGAGATAGTGGAACACTGCTATCATGTCTCCCCTAGTCCTTCTTTTTATTATAAATGCATAGTTTTTTTAATAATTTTTATTATACTTTTTTATTCTTTTTTATTATACTTTTTATTATAATGCATAGAGTTCATGCATTAAATGAACTCTTCATAGAGTTCATTTAATGCATGAACTCTATGAAATAACTTAAAAATGATTTTAGTATGAAATTTTATGTTACAATTTTTACAATTATATTTTTGTTATGTTATATACATGATTGTCACTTGTCCATAGCATCTCTACATAATAAATGCATCATTCAAAGACATTTTTAAAAAGGGAAAATAAGAAATGACAGTTTGTGCTTCAGTTATTAGAGATAAGTAACATTGTGAACAAAGATTTCTTAAATATAAATATCTATTTAAGTGCTTTGTAATGGATAGCTATCAAAACCAGTTCCCAATGCCATCCAGAAGAATAAATGGAAGATCATGTGATCATCTCTTCCATAAAATATACTTAGCCAATAGCATATTGGTTGCTAAAATGTTTGCATAATATACAGTTGATAACAATTCTTTCAACTTTCAAAATAAGGCATATTATGCTACTTACTGTGCAAATCCATTTTTAGAGAGATGCCTTGAAAATGAAAGATTAGGCTGCTAGGTTAATAAAACAACAAGCAATACGACCAACCAACCAAAGTTGCTTTAGCTATTTTCCTTTCCATAAAATAACTTGGTAAAATTAAAACTCTGAACAAAGATATTCATAGAATTTATCTTGGAAATATAAAAATGAAATGGAGTGCATTTTGCTTAGTCCAGACATACATACTATATTGGACCTGATGGTCTATGTGCATACTTCTTAAAAAAGCTTTCCACTGTTATAGCAGAACCCCTAAGCATAATCTTTGAAAAATTCTTCAGGACCATCTCCCTTCCCAATCTATGGTCACTAGCCACAGACATCCCTGTCTTCAAAAAAGGAGACCCCAGCCTAGTTGAAAATTACAAACCAATTTCTTTATGCTGCGTCACCTGCAAAGTAATGGAATCAATCATCAACCAATCCATCACCCTCCACCTAGAAACAAACAACCTACTCTCTAATAAACCATTTGGTTTCAGAAAAAAAATTATCCTGTAATCTACAACTTCTTCACTGCAAAAACATATGGACTACAAATCTTGATCAGGGCAAAGCAATAGATGCAATTTACATAGACTTCTGTAAAGCCTTTGACTCAGTGGTACACGACAAACTTCTTCTAAAACTAAAATCCTACAGCATCTCCAGACCCTTCATAATTGGATAACTGTGTTCCTGTCAAACAGGCAACAAGTGGTCAAAATAGGCAGTGCCCTATCAAATCCTACTCCTGTTAATAGCAGTGTCCCCCAAGGCAGCATTCTAGGTCCAACACTTTTCATATTACACATTAACGACCTCTGTGACAATATTATAAGTAATTATGTGCTCTTCGCTGATGATGTCAAACTATTTAACACTACCAACAATGCTGCTACCCTTCAAAAAGACCTTGACTTTATGTTGGAATGGTCAAAAATTTGGCAACTCCAAATCTCAACCAACAAATGCTCTGTCTTACACATTGGAAAAAAGAATCAGAACACTAAATACAAGCTTGATGGACATTGCCTTGTAGATGACCCTCACTCCGTCAAAGACCTTGGAGTTCTCATATCAAATTATCTAAATGCCAAAGCCCACTGCAACTACATCGCCAAAAAGGCTTAAAGAGTTGTAAACCTAATCTTGCATAGCTTCTTCTCCGGAAAGATTACACTACTAACCAGAGCATACAAAACATTTGCTAGACAAATTCTCAATTACAGCTTGCCTGTCTGGAACCCACACTTCATTTCAAACATTAATACAATTGAGTGTGTCCAGAAATATTTTACAAGAAGAGTCCTCCTCTCCTCTGATCACAACAAAATACCTTATGGCACCAGACTTGAAATTCTGGATTTAGAAAATTTAGAACTATGCCGCCTTCGGCATGACTGAACATAACTCATAAAATCATTTGCTACAATGTCCTTCCTGTTGAAAATTACTTCAGTTTCAACCACAACAATACACGAGCACACAATAGATTTAAACTTAAAGTGAACTGCTCCAATCTTGATTGTAGAAAATATGACTTCAGTAACAGAGTTGTTAATGCCTGGAATGCACTACCTGACTCCGTGGTCTCATCCCAAAATCCCCAAAACTTTAACCAAAGACTGTCTACTATTGACCTCACCCCATTCCTAAGAGGTCTGTAAGGGACGTGCATAAGAGCACCAGCATGCCTATTGTTCCTGTCCTAATGTTCCCTTTGGTTGTACTCAATTTGTGTGGTTATTTTATGATTATACTTAAATAATATTAATTATAAATAAAGTAAATAAAAATAAAGTAAAATACTGGTACACAAGACATATATAAGCTAAAGTGCAATAAGAAAGCAAAATCCTAGTGATGATGTTACCTAGTTTGGTAATGAAATGTTCAGAAGCTAAATTGAAACAAGCTTGGAGAGCAAATCACTGCCAAAATCTCTACCTTGTTTATATAATCCTTCTATCTATATCTGAACTTGCTCCAGAGATGGACCTTTGGTTTGACTTTGGATTGGTTTCTGTGGATTTTTCTGGCATATGACCCTGTCTTTGTAACTGTGTCCAGCCAATATTTATTGTTACCCAGGTAAGAATTGTGCCCTGCCTTGATTTATGACTCTTCATGAATGCTTACATCTCCGTATTTACTGTAATTGACAATTCAAAAAATCAGTTAAATCTTACAAATGGAGATCAGCCCTTGATGGAACAATATCATAAAGTGGATAGAAATTTCATAGAAAGCAAGGTCCATAGTCTTCAATGTCCTCTATGATGTCAAAATCTTCTGTGAGGATCTAGCATGACTGTGTTAATCTTCAAGAAAGTGCAAATTGAATCACTACAGAAAACAGGAGGCCTCCAAAACAATGGAGGGTGTGCCAGGATATATTTAGCAGCAGGTGCAGCTGGTCACTCTAGATGGCTTGAGACAATTGACTAAGTCAAGGCATAAACTGAATTATTATAAGTAAACCTAGCCATTGATTAGGTCAATTGCCTTATGCAGTTTAGATTTAACTGTTGGCAATGGAAAAACAAAGATATTTTTAACAGCTAATCGTTAAAAACAAGTTTGCACAAGAATTATATACTTAGAGAAATTAAATGATTCTTAATTTCAGTAGCAGAGAGAGGGGTTATATAAATAAAATTAGCCATCTTAGAAAAGTGACTACATCAATATTGGAACAAGGGAACACATGTCCCAGAGCCACTGTGAGGAAAGGAAAAGATGTAATAGTCAAGTTTGTTGATGAGAGGTTTAACATGGTGATAAGAATAAAGACAGGACATAACATCCATTCAAATGCAAGGCCATCAAAGATAGAAAAGGAAATCATTGTTTTAAGTACTTATAAATTTATAATCAAAAAGGTATAGTGACAGTTGCCAGACATTTATTCAAGGAAAGTGAGAGTGTATAGTTAATCATAATAATGAAATTCTCTACATTCAAAGAAAAGAGGGCAGATAAAAGCAGGTTAGCCATCCAAACCAAATCTGCACTATGGCTCTTGTTTATTCCCAGTTTTTAACCAGGTGGAAATTCTTCTCACTGGTCTGAAGAATCTTACAGGGATATGAGTTTAAATGTTAAAAGTTGAGCAATATTTAATGGAGACAAAAAGGAGATTGATTTTAGGGGGAAAATAATTCTGCCTACATCATAAAATATCTGCCTGATTGTTTTGCATGCTAAAAATGTAAAATACACAAAAGTTAAAACAAGAGAACTGTGGCCACATGAACTAGTGCTGTGTGAATCAGTGAGACATTTATATTCCAAATTCATGTGGTCAATCTGAACCTAAATAGGATGTTTTGCCATTTCAAGGAGATATCAGTGCTGTAAAACTTTTTAAATGTTCCAAAACTCTTTGTTAAAGCATCAGTTTAGCTGAAAAGATTCTCCAGAAGAGAATGTATAGGAAGGAAGCTTCTTTCAGATTCTAGAACAAATTTTGCAGTTCCCCCTTCCCCTGCCAAAAAAAGTCAGAAAGTAGCTTTTACAATGAAGAAACAATATCTGGATCACAAAGGATGGACTGAGAAATAAGTGCCTTTGTAAGTAAAATAATTTATTCTTAGGTAGCAATGTGGTTAGGAGAGCAAAATTAGAAAAACAAATGAATAGAGGCACAGTCCAAACAATGTTCTTTTCCCCAAAAAACCTGCACACAATGGCACACAGAATGATGTTACATTAGTCAGGAGATTACAATACCAATACAAGTAGTAATTTGACTGCCTGATAGCCTATTCAGTTCATGCTTGGGTGCTTTCCAAGGTGCATTACAATGAGTAAGCTAGCTAGACACCAGAAAAAAAGACGAATGGCATCTTGCAGCATTGTTCAGGATCTTCTCCCTTCACCAAAGTCACCTTGCAAATGGGTGTCACATCTGGGAAGGTCCAGTACCAGCAGGGTTCTGATTGTCTGCACAAAGCACTAATTCATCTTCCCATTCAGGTGGTACTTATTTATATACTCACATAGAACATGCTTTTAAATGGCTCGGTGGACAAAAGCTGAGACAAATGACAGGCGCTCATCCCTCCACATGGCGCTAGGATTCAAACTATGGAGTACAGGCCCTGTCCAGCATCCTTAAACCACAGAAGCACCACATCTCTAGTAGCTCATATAATTCAATAAAATAGATAAAAAATGTAATGTATTACTGTAAGTTTTGGCGGGAGTTTTAGGCGGGAAATATCTCGGTTCTGATTGGATGCAGCCTCAGGCTGAAGTGTATATAAGGAGAGGTTTTTCTCCAGAGTTTTGCTGGGTCACACTATATTAAAGAGCTGTTGTCACTAACCTGGTCTCCTGCCTCGTCAATACCCAAACTTAACATTGGCGACGAGGATGGGATCTTGAGGCAGAGCACCAGAACAGAGCTGAACTCACTACGAGAATCAAACCCAGCAAGGTGACGGCCATTGCAGCGATGACCGGCTACACGCCACCCACTCCGTTTGACCCTGCCCAGGAGACATGGGGAATATATATGACCCGTTTCGAAAGTTTCCTGGAGGCAACGAGCTACAGGGAGTCTCCGACAACCGCAAACGGGCTTACTTCATAAGCCACTGTGGGTCAGCAGTCATCGCCGTCGCAGAAGCCCTAGCGGAGCCAACACCGCTACACTCCGTATCGTGGCAGACCCTTCAGACCCTCCTGAAGAATCACTACGCACCAGCCCCGTCCAAATACGTTCGACGGTACGAGTTTGGGGAGCGCAGGCAACAAGAAGGCGAGTCTATCAGCGACTACATGGCAGCCCTGAGACAAGCCTCCAAGCATTGCGAGTACCGCGATCTGGACGAAGAGCTGCTGGAACAACTTATACGGGGGGTCAGAGACATCCGTTTGAGGAGACGGTTGCTAGCCAAGAGCAACCTGACATTGGCAAACGCTCTGGACGAAGCCAGAGCCCATGAGATGTCCAACCATGCAGCAGACACCTTACAAAAGCGACTCACGCCGATGGCGGGCGCAAAGCCGAGCGCAGTCCACCACGAAGAAACCTATCGTGAGTCAACCAGCGAAGAGGAGGAAGAAGTCCACTACACCGGAAAATCGACAAAGGAAGACCCGGAGGAATGCGGAAGTTGCGGGGGGCGACATCAGCGCCAAAGATGTAAGTTCAGGGACGCCATTTGCCGGCGGTGTGAAAGGAAGGGGCACCTGGCTCAAGTCTGCCGAGCACCCCAACCTTCCCGCCGAAAATTCAAATCGGCCAATCAGAGCGGCTCTGAGTCAGAGATGCAAACCCCACATTCCCGCCAAAACTTACAGTAATACATTACACTCCTTCCCTCCCAGAAGGCACTTTGCCAATATTTGCATATTACTTCTCTACGTAGTCCTGCAGGTACGTGGGGCGTCTCCTGACTCTCCCGGACCTGCGCAGTTCACTTTCTGGAGTTGAGTCGAGCTTGCCGGAGGGACTTTTCGTTCCTCTGAGCTCCTCCTCCCGGCCATCCGGCCCTGGATTATTCGCCGGCTCGGACCTGCTGTCCTCTAGAGGGACCGGAGGGTGTCGCTGGACCTCGCCTGACTCAGATAAGTCTCTGTTTGGTTCTTTGCTTACGCTTTCTGTTTGTTCTTGGCGCCGGTCAGCTGTGGGGTTAATTAAATCATAGTCAGGGCTGTTCTCGCCTAATTCTGCCTTATCGCTCAATCTGTTTCTTAATTGATCTATGTGGCGCCCAGATTCTGCCATCGTCTAGTTCCACTAGATAAGATTTGGGGCCCGTTTGTCTATGACTATCCCCCTCTTCCAGTTAGGGCCGTCGCTGTAATTATGTGCCCACACCGAGTCTCCTATGTTTAACTCTCGGATTCTATCTGGTTTTGTTTTGAACCCGTCCTGTACGTAGTTCGGGTGTAGCCGGTCTAGCGGGCACCATAGCTTCCGCCCCATTAATAGCTCGGCTGGGCTGCGGCCGGTGGCCACACAGGGGGTCCTGTGTTGGACGGTTAGGAATGCGTCGATTTGTGCCTGCCAATCGCCGGGGCCGCTTCGTGATAGCGCTTCTTCGCACCGGACAAAACGTTCAGCAAGGCCGTTCGACGCAGGGTGGAACGGCGCTGAGAGGGCATGTCGGATGCCCTCTTCAGCCAGGTACCCTTCAAATAATGCTGCGGTGAACTGTGGGCCGTTATCGGACACGAGGGTGTCCGGTAGCCCGTGCGTGGCGAAAAGGTGTTTTAGTGCTGAGATGACAGCTCCCGCGGTTGTGGATTTCATTAGGATGATCTCCAGCCATTTGGAGAATGCATCCACCACAATTTAATTAACCCCACAGCTGACCGGCGCCAAGAACAAACAGAAAGCGTAAGCAAAGAACCAAACAGAGACTTATCTGAGTCAGGCGAGGTCCAGCGACACCCTCCGGTCCCTCTAGAGGACAGCAGGTCCAAGCCGGCGAATAATCCAGGGCCGGATGGCCGGGAGGAGGAGCTCAGAGGAACGAAAAGTCCCTCCGGCAAGCTCGACTCAACTCCAGAAAGTGAACTGCGCAGGTCCGGGAGAGTCAGGAGACGCCCCACGTACCTGCAGGACTACGTAGAGAAGTAATATGCAAATATTGGCAAAGTGCCTTCTGGGAGGGAAGGAGTGTAATGTATTACTGTAAGTTTTGGCGGGAGTTTTAGGCGGGAAATATCTCGGTTCTGATTGGATGCAGCCTCAGGCTGAAGTGTATATAAGGAGAGGTTTTTCTCCAGAGTTTTGCTGGGTCACACTATATTAAAGAGCTGTTGTCACTAACCTGGTCTCCTGCCTCATCAATACCCAAACTTAACAAAAAACATTTTATTTAACTTAATAGAGAGATTGTAATCACAAAGAATTTCTAAATTTGTTTCAGCGTGGAAAAGAGGATTCTCAGAATAAATAAGCAAACAATCTAACTCACCTCCTCCCAAAAATCAGTCAAAAAGTCATGAAAAAACATGCAGCTTTTAAAAATTAAGAAGGCTGAGAGATTGGACACTAATTGGAATACAATATTTAAACTTCCCCTAACAAATATTAAAGGAAGTTGAATATTTGAGACACTATTTCAGGAGAATCCAATTGCAAACTCCCCAAGAGCTAATGTAGTAAAATTGTGTGCTTTTTCTTAACAGTTTAAGAGCTTGAATGTGGGAGGAAGATGTTAGCCATTTTCATGCTTATTGAATTCAGAAGCTAGTAATAAATGAACTACACAGAGAGAACCATTCCTTTAAATAAAAAATGCAACCATTCTGATGAGGAGGTAGAGGAATAGGCTGTACCTCATTGATAAACTTTTAGACTGTGTTATTTTTGTAATGGACAATAGTATTCTGCAGGAAACTATGCATCAGAAATGAGACTGATAACACCGAACGTATGGTGAACAGAGGTAGAAGAAAATACGTTTTTCCGCTTTGAAACATCCAGAATAGTTCATATATTTTCAGGGAAGGCAGAAAGGAGATTCTGAGAGGGAAATTGAAGATTTGCAAGCCAGGGAATTAAATTACATTAGTTTGGACCAATGCATATGTGATTCGTAAGGTTGAAATCAATACATTCACAATACTATTTGTAAATTGAATGGGAAGCTCAAAATGTTGCAAGTTTTCCAAAAATTGTAAATGATAAATAGAAGTCCATCTTCTTCTGTGATTACACTTGAATGTGAAAACAAGACATCAGTAGTCTCAATCTGCACAGTACATTCAAACAGAGTGTATTTGCATGAGATGGAGAATTCAGTGAAGTTGTTTACAATACCAGAGTAGGAGTCCACAGGAGAGAGTGAAAAAGTTAAAAAGTTTAGCTATGTCCCTGCAAAGTGAAAGTTCCAGCTGACTTTATAGGTATTGTAAAAAGGCATAGAGCTTGGACAGCATGAGCATGGCCATCATGCCTTTTTTGTCCTGCACTAGTCTACATGCACTGCAGTTGTACTTCTAAACCTATATGCTTTTATAGGTTTATTACAGTTTTCTTATTTACAGAAAAGAAATTAAGTTTCTCTGTAAATCACACTGATATTGAAATTATTCAATTATTATTATTATAATAATTGAATAATTTATTATAATAATTTATTATTATAAATTATAATTTATAATAATAATTATTATTCCAGGTCCTCTAGCCAATGGGTTTCTGGAAGCTAAAACAGATTAATTTCCTGACAGGCCAAAGCTGGAATGTTTAGAGCAGCTGCAAGAGGCTTAGGAGGGATCCCCCTAACTCATTGGACTGTAAAGGTGACAGTGGAAGAATTGTACTTTCAGACTTTCAAAGTAGCTTTATCTCATCTGGTCCTGTTTTCTATTTGGTCCACCTGCAAAGGCTGACATATGTACATCACTTCAACTTTTCTCTTGCAAGTAGGATAACTCTGCTGGCTTCTAGCTATAGGGATTCAGTTTCTATAATTTATGATAAATGATAAGAGGTAGGAAATAGCAGAAGAATATAGTAATGTTTTCTTTTCCTGCTATACCCTCCCAAAATTCTTAGTCTTTCATCAAAATTTCAGCAAATTTGAAGTCTTTGGAATTCTCTGACAAATGGGCTTGTCCTATATTTCATTTGATGATATCTCTTTAAAGTTTAATCTCTTCCATTCCACCTTACACCAAATTAACTATTTTAAATTAGCAATATATTCTTGCAAGGAGAGCTAGCCTGTTGGAGGAGATGTATATCATGGTTGCAATCAGGTCAGCCACTTCATTGAAGTTAGCCCTTAGATAGGGTAAGGTAGAGTAAAGGTATCACAAAAATTGGTGTATTTGTCTAAGCCTGGACTGTTTTGCCTAAGAAGAGGGATTGGGCATTTTGTAACTCCCTTTGTTATTATATTATAAGCCATAATCAATCCATGAGAAAATGCTCCAGTTTTAGGGAGAGCTATAATTTACACTGAGAAACATAATTTATCAGAATTCCTATCAAGCTTGGTAATATATGGCTGCTATGGTATCCACTGGCTATGAGATTCTGCCATATTTAGCTGGCTCATTATCTGAGTGAACTAGTCTACCTTCTTTCCATTTGTTTATGACATTGGAACAAAGCATTATATCATCTGTGGCCACTGTTTAATTTTAGAGTTGGACTGCAGGCTCTTACTGTGGTATTGAGAGTTAGTCCATCTGTTTTAAGAGTCAGAGACATATCTTCTATGTCTCTTTAATGATTCAGTCTGGCCTGCATCAATTTCAGCATATATACCTGGATTATAATTGTAGATTCAGACATCATTCAGTGTGGACCAGAGGTGGGTTTTAGCAGGTTTTGACCAGTTCTGGAGAACCAGTAGTGGAAATTTTGAGTTCAGAGAACTGGTAGTAAAAATTCCAACTGGCCCTGCCCCCATCTATTCTCTGCCTCCCAAGTCCCAGCTGATTGGGAGGAAATGGGGATTTTACAGTATCCTTCCCCTGCCATGCCCACCGAGCCACGCCTACCAAGCCATATCACGCCGAAGCCACACCCACAGAACCGGTAGTAAAAAAAATTTGAAACCCACCACTGGTGTGGACATGCTCTATATGAATAATCCAGTTTCCGAAAGTTAACAAAAGTATCTCTAGATCTATATCATATTTCTATGGATGACTATATTCTCTAAATGTGTAAAAAAAGCTATGCCTAGATGTTTTTTATAGCATTTCTCTCAGATGTTATACTTATTGAGGGAAAAACCTTCTGCTGTTGATAATAATTTGGAAAATTTGAGATGTTTCAATTATGCAATCAATTCTTATCCAAACATTCTGAATGCAACTCCCTAAGACAAGATGGTAACCCCTTCCCCACCACTGTTCAGATAAGTCAACAATATATATCTCTGCATATTTATAGATAATGTTGGAAAAGTTGTTTAGCAAGGCTTTGAGGATCAAAAGTTTTTTTATCACATATTGAATGTAGATATTTCACAGCATAGATAATTTAAAATATATTTTATTATGTTCACTAAAAAAATTATATGCTTTAAATCTGTGAGTTTTCTATGAAACCCTTCACTTGCTTGAAATTGTAGTATCTACTAATCTTAAGAGTTCTAATAAGTCTTTCATACAGGCAAGTATTACTAAAAATTATATTCTTTTCAAACAATCCCCAACCGCAAAATTGCTGAAAAGCAGATTTCAATTACTATGCTCTACATTTCCCCTTTATCTGTACCCCCAATGTACCTTGAAAATTGAGTTTTTGCAGCATCTTAAGGTAGGCAGATTGCTGAGGGAAATTTCAGTGAAAGGTCTGAGGTGTGAAGTAGTTGGAAGCCAGAAAAGCAGAAATGATCACTCCAAGATTCTTTAGGGCCAGGAATAAAGAACACAATGCCAATCTTGAGTAAATTAGAAAATCATAAGTTTCAGATGCCACATAGCTTTAGATATAAAACTTCCTCTAGTATTTATGTGAGGTATGATTATTTGCATTTCAAGTGCCCCTTTCCCACAGTTTCAGTCCCTTAAATGTGTCAATTGCCAGTCTGAAATGTCAAAGTCTGGAATATATTACTTTCCCAGGCTATCAGCAGTCTTAATATGCTTACTTACAATTATAATGACCAGAAATAGAATTTCTTGTACTTGGCATTCTGCCACTATAGCATTCAAGGCAGGCAATACAAGAAGGAAGTAATCAAGGGAGGAATATATATTTGGATATGTTTAAGGCTGGATACATTCCAGATATTCTGGTGGTTGAAACTAGAGATTTTAAAGATAATGCAATGTTTTATAATATCACAGAAATATTATGGTATGTTCTGCCATTTTTTTCATGTAGTAGACCGAGTTACAGTTAATTTTTTGATTGTATGTTCAATACAGTAGCTTAATATGAATTTTTCTTTTGGCAAAAGAAGGGGGTTGTAACAGGTGTTCTTAAAATTATACCTGGAGGTTCTATGAACAAAGCTTATGCTTCTTTGTTCATCATGTACCTGAACATAAACAAAACTTATCGTTCTCAGGGCAAGATAAATTTCTATTAAGAGACAAGTACTGTAATTATGAATCCTGGCACCATTGCTAGCTTTTTTTACTTTCACTTCTCTCTCTGTATGCATTTTGTAATAGTTTTTCATCAAATGATGTTAGTCATGCCAACCCTTTTTCCTACAAGTTTTCTCTTAAGTCTCATTCTCTTTCAACCACAAACAATAAGAGCCCAATGCCATATGAGTTTGGAGGTGGCCCGCCAGCTCTAGAACAACACTGCAGATGGAGTCCTGTAGAATTAGACATTAAAATTATATTTTAAAAATGGAATACTCAAGAGAATCTGAATTAAACACTGAAGAGATGTCAGAAAGAAAAACATTACTTACAAAATGATCTTATTGGTTACGTCTCACGACTAGCTGACATATAGAATGGGTGAACTTATTCCTCCAAGAAACTGTTCAGCCCAACTACTCATTGGCTAGCACACAATATGTTAGGCTTGGATAGAACTCTCCCACTGTAAGCCCCAAGGTAGTAATAAAGTGTTCTTGCTCCTGTTTACTTAAGAGATAACCAAGAAATATGTGACTTTTTAGATAATTCTCTTTTCAGCAGCCTGCAATTTCATTGGGTTTCTATGCTTCAATACATTTCATTTGAGCTTTTTCAAATTAGGAAGTATGGGAATCCAAGATCTTCTGAGTGAATGAAAGGTATGTTACAGAAAAAAGATCAGTTCACCAAAAGCTCAACAGAAATTCTGAAATATTTCTCAAGTTTTAGAGAATCTCCACTTTTAGAGAAGAAAAAAAAACTTTTGAAAAAATGCAAGACAATTCCAGCAAATTATTGATAGTAATGTTAATAATAATTTTCAAATCTGGAAGAGAGTAGATTGAGTCTCAGTATACCCACCATTTGGGAAATCAACATCTGGCATGATGGAATACATGAAACTAGCATGTGTAATTTCACTAAGCAATCCTCAGTAAATCACCATGGCTCAGTATTGAATTCTTCTACCCTATCCCTTTCAGGATGGACAGCATCTGAAGATATAAGAATACAGAACATTGCTTTCTGCTGAG
Source organism: Ahaetulla prasina (assembly GCF_028640845.1). Lineage (NCBI taxonomy): Eukaryota > Metazoa > Chordata > Lepidosauria > Squamata > Colubridae > Ahaetulla > Ahaetulla prasina. Next base: position 99,556,284 of record NC_080542.1, read on the forward strand.
TTACGTTTAGTAATCCATTGGTTAAGTATTTTTGACGCTGATTAATTTTAAGATTTCACAGAGGAATTTTCCACTTGTATCTAGGAATACCAAGATTTGAACATGGAACTGTTGGCATCAAAATATGATGTCTTCCCTCGAGACATGAATCCTATATTTAATTCTGAATGGATGTTTACTACTAACAGATGTGTTAATACCTGCTATAAATGCAAAAGCATTTTGTGTTGTTATGTTGCGCATAAATTAGTTAGTTGAAGATATAAGCTTGCATTCATGAAAACTTGGATATAAGATTAAGAGCACTTCTATCAAAGTTTATATCCTGAAAGAGTTATAAATAAAATGCTAACCAAACACTGAATAATGGTAGAACAGAGGTAATCTGGATTCCTTATTGCTTCAATTAATGCTACTATTCAATATCACAAATTTCTATTTTCATTTATGAAATTAGTCATTCTCAATAAACTGTGACTGCTTAGTAAATTATTCAGAAAATTCCAAGCAAAAAACATGACATCCCTAGTCCCATTATTACAGTAGAGATACATATTTCTTATAAATAGGTAAGAATTGGGGGTGTGGGGTAGAAATGTGTTGGTGTTTATTATATGAAGTTGTATAAGATAGTAATATGTCATGTTGGTTACATTTTCTAATGAAAAATGTCAATATCTGGAAACATTTGTTATGTGCATTTCTCATACTTTTCAAGTATTTGGTGCCCTAATGGCATGTAAAATAATTCTTGGTGGCTAACCTTATTAGTTCAGACAAGTTACAAAGCATGACATTAACAAAAGAACTGTGTCATGTACTTTAAAACCAGAGGGGAAGAAGATAAGAGATTTAAAGATTTAAAAGTAAGTTACATGCCTTATCCAGATTAAACAGGAATTTTTGATGGAAGAAAAGTGAGCATCGTGGGTTTGATATTATGGAGTATCATAGCTTGTTTTCATTTGTTTAATATTATTTGTATGCATTTATTTATCCATATCACTTTGAGAGGTAGCATAAGAGTATCTAAAATAAACATTAATAAAAGACAATAATCTTTTTAATATCTTAATATTTATTTTATTGGTTATCATTTTTACATCTTTTTTGCTTATAATGTTGGGTCAATCACTATATCTTAACCTATTTCAAGTTATCCAGGATTCCTTGCTCAAATGAAGACCTAATCTTGAATTTATTCAGTTCCAGTCCAAAACCTCAACAATTAGTTCTGTTACATAAGTGAAAAAAGATAATTTCGAAATTAATTCCTTCTTCACACCACCCATCTATAAAAGATGGCTAATAGCAATCTGAAAGAATCATTACTTTCAGAAAATTAAAATAATTTTAAGAGAAAAACCTTAGATGAATTCTCAAAAAGTGAGGACTGGTATATTCATGGTCACAGAATGCGGAATATAGGAAAGCAGAGTTTAGAAGAAATAGCATTGACAAGTATAATTACTAACACACAAAATTGATAGGGGTCTCGGTTTAGTGTATGAGTCACAATGTTAGCATTGTCATTAACACATTATAATTTTACTTTTTATCTCCAAAGGTATCTACTGCTCAAAGATTTAAGATAGATGTTCTTTCACTTGACAATATCAGTATGGTACATTCATACAAACTTAAAATGGAACTGTATGTTTATTACAAAAGAACAATATAAATTTCACATTGCCCTGTTTGACTTTCTGGACTAATGTAGGCACTATGATAGCAACTAAAAGGAAAAAAGTATAAGCAAGAGAACAATATTTAACACTGTGTTTATTACTTCTTTCTTTGCAAAAAATCCTTTCAAAGGTTGTTTGTTTGCTTGGTTCTTTGACAAACTAGACTTGAAAACAACTCTTGATGTGACAATATGTCAGCGGAAAAAAGGGACATTTGGAGAAAATGTTGGTAAACCCAGATTTGCAAATACATGTTGATACCTTTAAATACTGTATAATGTTGGTTATAATTTTGAAAATATCTTGGCAGAGATTTACAAAAGCTGATCTAACCCATATGAAAATATGAAGAATATGAAATATGAAAACCTATGGAAGTTCTTATTTTTGTTTCCAGCATGAAACCTTATTTTACAAATACAAACTAGCTGAACTGTTAAGGGTTAAAGCCAACTACTAATTACTATGCAAACTATATGAGAGGACAGTCTATTTAAAATAATAATATTCTTATCAGTAACAAAGGCTGACATGTAGTAAAATGTTTTACATGTTTCTTTGAATGTTTGTTTTCTATTTCAACTACTTCCAAATTGTGCTCATCTTTGTAAGACGTTTGACCAACTCATAGCCCATGAGCCACAGGTAGTGGTTAGCTGCTTTCTATGTATGTGGCCTGGTAACTTTTAGGTCCAATACTCATTATTTCCTATTACTTTCAATGGAGACCAGACTGCTATACTTCCAGTGCTGTAAATAGGAGAGAAACATTAACCTGATTAGAATCAATATAGATTTCTTCTCAATGAAATATATCTTTATGCAGTCTGGGATACAACTAATAATGTGCAGGTTTCATTATTGTAAAATAGTAAGACATAAATTTAGCGTTCATTGGATTAAATTGTTCAGAGGAAGATTTATAAAATGAGTTTGAATTTGGCTTTGGTCAAAAATTAAGTTCCCATTGTATGTAATTCTTCAGCATCAAGAACAGAAGCTAAATTATAATAGTCACTTCATATTTTTTAGAACTTTTTTCAAGTGCTCACAATTGCACAATATTTCTCTTTCTGGTAATGATTCAGCAATCTCCAAGGGGCTGGATACTGAGATCAGTTATCCCAACATTTAAGAGATTTAAAAAATGACTTTTTCATACCAGACTTAATCGTTTGAAGCAAATTAGAAACTGCAGAAAATTACCTTTGAAAATAACTTTAGGGTAATTGTGGAGAACCACACCCTCTTTTCACACCTTTTTAAATTTGAGTTATCACTGCAAATAATGCTACAATAGCAGTAACCTTGAGGGGAAATACTTGAAAGTGAGCCCATTAGCAAGACTATATTACACATTATACAATGTCCATTGATGTAAAGAAACCACCAAGAAGATTGAGTCAAGATAAATATTATGAATAACTTTACAGCCTGAGGAATGAACAGGAAAATTAATTCAGTGTATTCAAATTTAAATAAAATTAATTCTGTTAAGAAACTATAGCTGAACTAGATTTCTTTTTACTTTTTCAATAAAAAAAGCATGATGCATTTCTTCCACTCCAATTATTTCCACAAGTAGAAGGGTTACACCCCTTATTCATTGCAGTTTCCTGCTCACAACTGTTCTATGCGTACAAACTTCGCATGTTAAACAATATTTGGATATTCTATATTAGCAAAATGGGTATTTAAACAAAATGATAAAACTGACAAATCAGCATGTATCATTAGATTGGGTTTTAAAGCCCAATGTCAAAATAATGTATTTTTCCTCTCAGACTTTGTAGAGTTAAAAAATACGTTGTTCTTAAGATAAGATAAGATAAGATAAGATAAGATAAGAATTAAGATAAGAATTTTGCTGCTACACACATATTCTGTATGATAACCTATTCTCAAACATATTCTGTATGATAACCTATTCTCAAAATAATTGCACACATGCAAATAGCTTTTACTATTATGTTTTAGGTTAAAAAGAAACATGCTTTTACAACCAAAAAAAAGGAACTCTTAAATTTTATGTAAAGTTAAGATACATCTAGAAGAGTCTGGAGATTTATCACAATCTTATAAAAGCCTATTCAGAATTTGCAGCAGATATTTCTTCTTTCCACCCTAGGAAAGAGACATCTATCCAGGATTGAACCTTCTAAGTGGGAGGCAAGCAGCTTCACTACTAGGCCACTAGGCCACTCTCATAGAAACTAGGATTTACCAACCATTAATTGATTTATAGGCTGCCAAAAATTTTTTAAAATCATGAGAACAATAGCCCATAAACAATAGAACATTTTCAATGAACAATGTGTTATAGCAAAGAAATTCTCATAGGTTACTCTTGTATCAATAACTTGTCCCTTCATGATAAATATTTTGATATACAAATTATTCCCCAATTCTTTTTATGTTTAGAAAAATCCAACATGAGAACAATTGTTTTTCTGGCATGATGTCCTGTTTGCATATATTAAAGTTAAAATAACTGAATAATTCATCCAAGTTGAATCTGTCTGTCCAATGATATCTATTGATGAGAATTCCAAGCCTGAAGAAATGTCACCGACAGAGATCACATATTCAATTCTCAGCAACGCTCCGCCCCCTTAGATCAATATTTCTCAGCCTTAACAACTTTTAAGATTTGTGGATTACAATTCCCAGAATCTCCTATTTTCAAAGAATTGTGGAATCATGGTTTTGCAGAACAGCATATGGAGATGACTAAAGATCTGCTGCTCAAATGAGTGCTATATTAAAATATTCTTGCTGTATTGATTATACTATTGATATTCTAGATTTAAAGTTTAAGTTAATTGAAAGCCATCTGAAGCCTTCGGAAATAGAGTTATATATAAGCAAAAATGATAAAATAAATGCATAAATAATCTTCATAGTAATGGATGCCCAAGATGGAAATACTTACTGATTGCAGTGTGTTCATGGTGAATTCATCCTTTAAAAATTTTACACAAGTTCTGGTCACATGTGCCATGACAACTCTTAAAAACTGGTCAAATTCTATCACAGTTGTTTCCATCATTTGCTTGTCTGAAACAATTGACAGGTAAGAATGGGGCAGACAAATAGAACAAAACCCATTTTATCTTATGGTATTTTCTGAGGCTATCTAAACTCAGAGTATTAACTGGAAAAGTCTGATGTAGTGTTGTAAAAATGCTATCTGGATACTATCCTTGCTTATCTCTTCTTTGATCAAAGCTTTGTGATGATTTTGGTAATAGTTGCACTGAATCACTGACATGTAGGAACAGGCTCTTCTATTTAAAAAGATAAATAGCAAGATGTAAAAATTTTAAGGTAAAACTTGGAAGGTAGGAAACAAAACCGTCTATGTAGGTTACCAACTTTTCATTTAATAAGGCTTGTAAAAGATCAATGCTGTACCAGCAGGATTTGAGGAGTTTTTAGTTACACAAATGATGATGTGGCCAGTTCTGTCCTTCAATAAATAAGGACAAGTCCCCAAGCTCAGCTATATTAGGAGCTGAAATAAAGTTTGCACAATTAATATTAATATTAGTAGAATATAAAGATGCTGAGATATTCTGAATAAACATAATTGAAATATTGCAGAAAAAACATGGTTGATAATGGTTTTGTTACGGGTAGGTATCTTTAATTTTTACAACTCTTACCTTTAAGCATTATGTTCTCATAAATAAACTTTATCCCAAGTACCTGTAATTACTGCTCATGTTAATATTAATATACAGATACACAGAAAGGAGACTGTGTCCCTCAATATTTGTGCTGATAGAAATGCTAGAAGATCTCTATCATAACAATACTCCCTTGTTCCCAAGTTCATTATAGTCACTTATATTGTTACTGTAAATCTTTCTAATGCCCCCATTGCCTCACTACAAAGAACATTTTTATAATGAGGGGTGGGGTATTAAAAAAGCAAACTCCATTCTTTACTAAATTATATCTTTAGTATCAGCACCATGGTGATTAAATCATAATAAAGCTTTTTAAAAATCATGTGAACATTCATCTGTAGTAGGTATCTATGTAAAAGAAAGAAAGCTGCTTTAGGGCATTTGCTAAGCTTCTTTGCTTTGTCCATCAGTTTCTATTCTATGACCATCCTAAAAGATTTATGCTCTGTGTTTTGAGAGTGTGTCATTAAATAGCTTTGCAGAATTAAAAAAAAATATTAAAATTTAAATATAACTTTTTAAAATGTGTGTTGGACCTTTGTGTCGTTCAAAAGAGGTCAAGTTCAAGACACTTATGAAAAGACTACATCCAGAGAGACTACAAGAGAAAGACTATTAGCTTTGCTCCACTTTTCTCTACCATTCTTTGATAATAAAATGATGTTATGAGCAGCAAGAGCAGCAGTGGAAGGAGAAACAAAAAGTAAAGATCCTATTGACATTTCAGTTCTGAGGCAGCAAGTCTTTTACTTAGGAGTAAGTCCCATCATATTCATTGCTTCTTGTTTCTGAAAAATAAATTTGGAGAAACAATTTTATTATTCAAATGAGTAAGGCATCTTTTAGCCATTTTAAATTTTAATTGTGATATATTCACAATAATCTGTTGAGCAATGTTATAGCCATGAATGTAAAGTATTTAAGAGATACTTAATCTTTTTAAACTACAGCTCCCACAATTCCATACTGTTATAGGCATGGTTGATGAGAAATGAAATAATAAACATCTGGAGGATAATAGTCTATCTGAGAAGGTATATTACCATGTCCAAAGATATTGCTTTCTTGAGCCAAGTAGTAATTACATTTCATGAATAGGAGGTTATGTAAGAATTTCAAAGGTGTAACTTTTCAACTATGTAATTGAGAATACATCTAAGTACTCAGTTACAAACATAGATAGTATATGCTTATCTTATTCTCCCTTCACCACCACCCTGACAATACCTAATCCAAAAATTCCATTTCATAAACTTATCTAAGTACAACTGAGATTAATATCCATATTGGGGTAATTTATGGAGATTAATCTCTATATTGGGTCCAGGTTACTTGAGGAATTGTCTCATCCCACTGGGACTGGCCTGTGCATCTGCACTGGCAGAAAAGACATTCCCATAGACGGGGCCCAGAAGGGCCTCTCTAACATGGTGCCTAGCTTTTGGAACATTTTACTCCCTGAGATGAGATTGATGCCTATCCTTCTGCCTTCTGCAAGAGCCTGAAGACCTGACTTTGCAAGATGGCTTGAGGCCCCAAAGGGGTCTATCACATAGGAAGTGATTAATGAAATAAGAAGCCCCCCATCCACATATCCTGCTTCCTCCCCATCTTTTAATTATTATTTTATTTTATTGTAATTTCCATTTTTATTGTTTAAGAAATATTTATGTTTTATTATTTTAATACTTTTAATTCTGTAAGTCACCTAGAATCACTTCAAAATGAGCTGGACAGTAAGTAAAAAAATAGAATAGAAGATTCCTTTGTATTACTTGAAGTTAGCATGGTGAATATGGCAAACACATGGTCTTATTTGGATTCCCATAACTTTCTCTAGGAAGCATAGTCTATTATTAAATGTCTATAGAAATTCTCAGTTATCCAGGTCATGGTTATCTTAAAGATGCTTTTTGAAAAAGTTGCACCTTTGAGATGGTTTATTATTACTTTTATATTTTTTATTGTTACATGTATTTCTTTTAGCTTAGGATTTTACATTATATATTTGTTATGTGTTGTTTTGGTATATGAGTCCTTGGAAGATCTGTTAACAAGACTCTCTGTGAGAAACAATAGGCATTTCTTCTGACCACAACATCGAACAGAATTAAATTCAACTAGGATTAGAATTGGATACCCCTAGTTGCTTTCCAATGAAATGAAATATACATCTCTTCACCAGTGCTAAAGTAAAATACCAATGCCATTCCAATTACTTTTCTACATGTAAAATGGGAGGATACCATATTGCTTTGGGTCAGTGATGGCTAACCTTTTTGCCATTGCGCGCCAGGAGCGGGGAGGGGGTGTCACGCGCATGCCCACACCCATAATTCTATGTGCCCTGCCCCTGCGTGCGCGATCCCCCCCATGTTCCTGGCATGCGATGGCATGGTAGGCCCATTTTTTGTACTCCCCAGCCTCCAAAGCCTTTCTAAGAGTCTGGGGATGACGAAAACAGCCTTCCCCATCCCCCCGAGGCCCTCCAGAGACCGAAAATGGCCCATTTACTGTTTCCAGTCTCTGGGACCTCCCGGGGGGGGGAACCATTTTCGCCTTCCCCAGACTCCTAGAAAGGCTCTGGAGGCTGGGGAGAGAGAAAACCGGGCCTTCCCCACCAACCCCAAGGCCCTCCAGAAGCAGGAAACAGCCAGTTTCCCTACTTCTGGTGGCCACAGAAGGCCTGAAAATCAGCTGTGTACCAGACCTGAGCTCACATGCCCACCAATATGGCTACACGTGCAATCTGTGGCACACGTGCCATAGGTTCACCATCACAGCTTTACAGTTTTCCTGAGTGGCCCAGATCCAGAATCATAATTTTGAAATATTTAATATAGTTAGGTTCCAGTTAGTGACAATCTTGCTATCACAAAAGAGTGAGTTTGTAACCTTGTGGGATGAGCTGCTATTAAAAATAAGCTGTGAAATGCTCATTTCCTTGTAACCAGGGGTGAAATCCACTTACCTTCGCTACACTTTGCAAATGTGAGAGCATGTGTCTCCTCCACACATGCACAGAGCTTTCTGCACATGCACAGAGGGTCAAAAATGGGATGTGATGACAGTGCTGGCGACGGGTGGCTGGAGCCTCCCACCGCCAGCACCATCAGTTCGTCCAAGCCAGAAAGAACAGGCTGAATTTCACCACTGCTTGTAACCGTCCCTATCATTTTCCAAAACATTCTAAACATACTACCATACATTTCTCTATGTAATTTTCCAGAAATAAACAGAACATATTTCATTTCATAGTAAAATCATCACCTTCTCCTCTCAAAATATAATATTTGAATAGTGACACTGAAATCACTGTTGCAAGTTTCTCAACTATGTCCTCAGATGAACATAAGCACATTGCACATATATATCTTTGCAAATTAGTATCTCATGATGAATTATATACAGTAAGGTAATTTGGCTGCAATTAGAGAAAAACTTCAGTTAGGGAAAACTTGACTGGATCTGTGAAATGGGAGACTAAGATTAATCAGAATGTGGCCGTAATTTTCAAATATATCCATATACTTTTTTGCCTCGAAATTAATACCAATCACCAACTTTCTTAAAACACATTTTAATTCACAAACTAATAAGAGAATTCTAATCCAAATAAGTGTTTTATCCACCAGGGAGGGGGGGGAGGGTATGTCCAGTCCCAGTGCGTGCTCACGGCTTTATTTCATTGGGTCCGAAGACGGGGGGGAGGGGGATGTTCAGAGCGTAGAGTGTTATTCCATCGGTACGGTAAGTGGGAGAGGCAGATATGGCAGAGGCAAGGGGTCGTATCGTTCCCTGGGAGCACGTGCTCAATGTTTAAAGGCGATCACGTGCTCCGGCCCCTCAGTCCTTACTCGTTCCCCGGATGGCCAAGATCCTCAGAGCTTGGGTCTTCGGCTGATGCTGTGCAATGCCCGGTCCGTGGTAAATAAGGCTCCCTTGATTTACAATCTTATATAGAGGGAGTCCGCGGACTTTACGGGCATTACAGAGACCTGGTTGGGCACAGAGGGGGGTGTTTCCCTGGTTGAACTGTGCCCTCCGGGTTTCCGTGCATTTCATCAGCCGAGGGCCCAAGGTAGGGGTGGGGGGGTGGCGGTTGTGATTAAAGAAAGCCTAGAGCCAAGGGAGTCCACTGTGCCTCAGATATCTGGTTGTGAATCCCTCCTTGTGAAGTGGGGTCATAGGAATCAGATGGGTCTGTTGATCGCGTACCTGGCTCCTTGCTGCGTGACTACAGCCCTGCCTGAACTGCTGGAGGTGCTTGCCGGGATGGCAGTTGAGACTCCCAGACTTTTGGTCATGGGGGATTTCAACTTGCCATCGGCCGGCTTGTCATCAATGGTAGCTCAGGAGTTCCAGGCTTCCATGACGGCCATGGACCTGATTCAAGTAATTGATGGCCCTACACACATGGGGGGAGGCACACTAGATCTGATTTTTATCTCTGGACAGTGGATTAATGATCTGGTATTAGGAGATTTAGTGACGGAACCAGTGTCATGGTCGGATCATTTTCTCCTTCGCTTGGACTTTCGGACCGCCGCTCACCACCGCAGGGAGACGGAACCAATGCGTTGGTTCCGTCCCAGGCGCCTGATGGACCCTGAGAGGTTCCGGACGGAGCTTGGGCCGTTTCCTGAGGATCTTGCCCACGGCACGACTGAAGAACTAGTTGCGGCCTGGGAGCGGGCCGCGGCTGGGGCTTTGGACCGTGTCATGCCTTTGCGGCCTCTGACCCGGCGTAGATCTCACTTGGCTCCCTGGTTCTCTGAGGAGCTGAGGGAGATGAAACGCCGGAGAAGACGCCTAGAGAATACCTGGAGGTCTAGCCGTTCCGAGGCTGATCGGACACTAGTGAGTTCTTTTACTAAGACCTACCTAGTGGCAATGAGGGAGGCAAAACGTTCCTACGTTTCCACCCTCATTGCATCGGCAGAAAATCGCCCGGCCGCCCTGTTTCGGGTGACTCGCTCCCTCCTTCAACAGGAGGGGCGGGATGACCCCCTACAGGGACGTGCTGAGGAGTTTAATGGTTATCTATACGATAAAATCGTTCAGCTTCGGGATAGTTTAGACCAAAATTGCGATGATCCAAGTGGGATGGCAGAGGCACGTCTTGTTGAGGTTATTTGGGATGAGTTTGAGACTGTGGCTCTCGAGGACGTGGACAGGTTACTGGGGAGGCTACATGCGACCACATGTTTACTGGACCCGTGTCCTTCCTGGCTGGTGCTGGCTACTCAGGAAGTGACACGAGGCTGGCTCCGGGGAATTGTAAATGCTTCATTGTTGGAAGGGGTTTTCCCCACTGCCTTGAAAGAGGCGGTGGTGAGACCCCTCCTCAAGAAGCCTTCCCTGGACCCAGCTATTTTGGGAAATTATCGTCCAGTCTCCAACCTTCGCTTTGTGGCGAAGGTTGTAGAGAGTGCGGTTGCATGGCAGCTTCCCCGGTACCTGGATGAAGCTGCCTATCTAAACCCGTTCCAATCCGGCTTCTGGTCCGGTCACAGTATGGAGACAGCTTTGGTCGCGTTGGTGGATGACCTCTGGAGGGCCAGGGATAGGGGTTGTTCCTCTGCCCTGGTCCTATTAGATCTCTCAGTGGCTTTTGATACCATCGACCATGGTATCTTGCTGCACCGGTTGGAGGGGTTGGGAGTGGGAGGCACCGTTTATCGGTGGTTTTCCTCCTATCTCTCCGACCGGTCGCAGACGGTGTTGACAGGGGGGCAGAGGTCGACCGCGAGGCACCTTACTTGTGGGGTGCCTCAGGGGTCGATTCTCTTGCCCCTCCTGTTCAACATCTACATGAAGCTGCTGGGTGAGGTCATCAGTGGTTTCGGGGTGAGTTATCATCTGTACGCTGATGACACTCAGTTGTACTTTTCCACCCCGGACCACCCCAATGAAGCTGTCGAAGTGCTGTCCCGGTGTCTGGAAGCCGTACGGGTCTGGATGGGGAGAAACAGACTCAAGCTCAATCCCTCCAAGACGGAGTGGCTGTGGATGCTGGCACCCCGGTACAGTCAGCTGCAGCCGCAGCTGGCTGTGGGGGGCGAGTTATTGGCCCCAACGGAGAGGGTGCGCAACTTGGGTGTCCTCTTGGATGGGCGGCTGTCGTTTGACGATCATTTGGCGGCCGTCTCCAAGAGGGCCTTCCACCAAGTACGCTTGGTGCGCAGTTACGCCCCTTCCTTGACCGGGATGCCTTATGCACGGTCACTCATGCCCTTGTCACTTCCTGCTTGGACTATTGCAATGCTCTCTACATGGGGCTGCCCTTGAAGTGCACCCGGAGGCTGCAGTTAGTCCAGAATGCAGCTGCGCGGGTAATAGTGGGAGCAACTCGTTGCTCCCATGTAACACCAATCCTGCGCAGTTTGCACTGGCTTCCTGTGGTCTTTCGGGTGCGCTTCAAGATTCTGATTACCACCTTTAAAGCGGTCCATGGCTTAGGACCCGGGTACTTACGGGACCGCCTGCTGTTACCTTTTGCCTCCCACCGACCCGTACGCTCACACAGAGAGGGCCTTCTCAGGGTGCCGTCCGCCAAGCAATGTCGGTTGGCGGCCCCCAGGGGAAGGGCCTTCTCTGTTGGAACTCCTACGCTTTGGAATGAACTTCCCCCTGGTTTACGTCAAGTGCCTGATCTTCAGACCTTTCACCGTGAGCTGAAAACGCACCTATTTATTCAAGTGGGACTGGACTGAAATTTTATTGGGGTTATTTATATTTTAAGATTTTAAATTGTTTTAATATTTCAGCCACATTATAATATGCTTTTTAATTTCTCTTAATGTTTATATATTGAATTTTATTTGGCTGTACACCGCCCTGAGTCCTTCGGGAGAAGGGCGGTATAAAAATCGAAATAAATAAAATAAATAAAATAAATACACTGAGAAATGCACTGAACAGCTTGGCAACTTTGGGTTGGGAAGAAAAAAGAGTTTTTCTTCAGGTGAAGCTCAACTTCCCTAAAACCCAGTAATTAAGACACAATCAATCCAGCCATGTCAGAGTTTAAATGGACAATAAACTGATTTTATTAAAAGATTTGCATACACTTTGTAAATATAAATTTAAATTCATAAATCATAAATTTAAAAATCATAAATAAAATAACATTTAATAATGATTTAACTAGGCTTCAGAATAAAATGTTGTATTACCCAAACTTACATTGTTTGATATTTTAGAATAATAATTTTATCTTTTTCCATGGCACTATAAAGGATGGACTCTAGACAAAATTCAGATTAAAGTATAACCAATGGACTTTAGTATGCATTTATGTATTCCTGTATATGGTTCTTCAGTTCTTAACTTAATACAGAAAAAGAGACTCCACCTTGAAGATACTGACTTAAAAAAAATGTTCCTTACTGGGAATTTTCTAAATAACATTAAACAAATGGGCCAAATTCTGTTTATGGTCAAAACATTTCATAAAAGTTTAATAGAAACTTTTTGAAAACCATCATGATATATAGAGGTTAAGATGCTGAACTAGAAACAAGAAAACTAGGTTCTAGTCCTTCTTAAGCATTGAAACTAATCGGATTACCTTGGGCTAGTCGTTCTAATCAGTATCAGAGTTGGTTTATTGCTCCATCAATTGATAAGCTTCACTAATAACCATATATTTATTAAACAAATCCATAGGGCAGAACAATTCACACAGAGATAACTCTGGGTGATTGACAATATTAAAAATCCACAACATAAAAACCTTCTCATAATCAATATTTTATTAAAGAAGTTTAAAACAGAACATAAATGTTTGCATTCTATGACCCATTCATAAATTTAAAAAATTAGCAAGCAGGTTTACTATAGATACAATGAATTAAATAAAGGTTAAGAATCAGACCAGGATATTTACAGATATCAGTTAATTAGTTTAAATTTCTCATAACCAGAATATCAGTGTCCAAAATTGTTAAGTAATAACCAATTTTTTAAAATTCTGTAAATATATGTAAATTTAGTCACAATAAATAAATATTATCTTTTTAGATTTAAAAAGTCATTTTTCCTTGAAAGCACTTCACCCAGCCCTCACCTGAAAAAGCAAAGCTCTCTTCAAACTACGTAAACACATTATTAAAGCCAGCTAATTATGCTTTTCCAAAATAAACACTGAAGATGCATGAAACCAACAGCTTTACTGTTGCCTTTTATTTCAATGTTCTCTTCATTCTTGCCACTTAATACTTATTTGTGGTAGCAGCTGGTAAGCCTACTCAATAGCTGCAGAACTTCTTTTGATCAACATCTATAGATATAATGCAGTCTAGGCCTAGTGAAACAGAATGAATTCTAAAATGTCATTGGCTTTTTAAACCTATATTTGTAATAGAGGCACTCTTTTGCAACTGAATGGCTCTGAAGATTAATACGTGTGCAAAGGCTCTTTTTCATTTCAGTTACTACTAGATCAAATAAAAGAACTCATCAGGAATAACTAGCAGTTATTGCTTCTTAATGAATGTGAAAAGTTAGCTGATTTCAGTTCAGTAAATACTGAAAGAAGTTTCATTACTACTTAAGCATTTTCAGCTTATTTTAAACTATTGAGGGTCATATCTACACCATAAATGAATTAACAACAATATTTTCCCTTCTGTTCCTTCTGCACATTGCAATGGTAGAGAATTGTAATTAATGAGAAAGCCTAAGATATCTAGCAGATTACTTTCAGAAACCCAATACAATTCCTGTTTTCCAGGTTCCTTATGAGAAGCAATGCCAGAAGTTAGTAGTGTAGATGACTCATGGCTAGACTTTTAATTTCAATTACTGCACTGCATATTTCAGTGAGATGTCTCTTAACTTTTTATAATTATCAGTAAATTAATACCATTAGTTTTTCCAAGGGAAGTTAACAAATGAAACTGTGTTTTAACCTGACCCCCCACAGACATTTCCATCTATTTATTTCACTGCCAATCATTGCACAAGTTGCATTATAAACACAAGAACATGAACACTGAAACAAGAATAAGAAAAGGTAACTTTAAAATCCATTCAATTTTCAACTGCTCCATAAAAGAATCTTGAACTATAACCTACCACATGCAAAACCAGTCAAACGGGCTCCTGCTTTCTCAATTTAACTGCACTGAATCCAAATGTTAATATCTAATAATATCGTTTTGAGTGAACTTCCAGTGACCCCCAAAAGGAAAATTCCAGAGTTCACATATTGTATAGGATTTGAACAAAGTTGCAGAAACAGTTATTGAACACAGGGATCATTTACAAACATTTTCATTTAGCACCTAATAATTATAATAATTTAACAAAAGACATGATTCCTCCAAAATGAGCCCAAGAAAACACCTTAATTGCTTAAACAGAAGCATTTTTCTGAGCCAGAGGACTTACTGGAGCCTAAATGATCATTTCTAAATGTTTAGGGTTGACAGTATCATACCCTATCCCCTCTGCTTCCTGGATTCCTGGTGGGCTAATGAAGGTGAACTGGTTTCACGATATTGCTCCCAGCATAGAGCATTTATGATATCATCAGCCACAGCACAGAAAGCAGAGATTCATGAACTCAGCATCTGGCAGATAAGCAAAAGAGAAGTTGATTTTCCAGAATATCCTTCCGTTCCATTCTCCAACCTTATTATAAAATTATAATGACACACCTTGTACTTTCTAGTTATATATTCATACAGACACTACTATATTATATGGTGTCTCAGCTTAAAGCATTCAAACACATTAGATAAAGTTTATTCCTTTTTTGCAAATACAAATAATACCATGTGCTTAATGCAATGGATTTATGTACAAAAATATAATTTTAATCACTGAGCTATTTTCCTTATTCCTTTGATTAGGATAATATTTACAACAGGTAGAAAAACAACACAATGCTTTAGAAATACGCAGGTACAAACCATTTCGAAAAATATACCCTCCATCATATTTTAGAATATCTTTCTACTCTTGGAAAGTTTGACTAACATGGGAATAAAAAGGATGTTGCAAACACTGCTCAAAAATGTAACTTGTAAATATACGCTCTTAACAATAAGGACAGGCAATTTGTTAGACCAGAAATAAGAGGAAAGATTTTCAGGATTTTAATATTTTAATCGTGTGCATTCTATAGTTTTCCTCAATCTGCATAGAAGTGCCGCAGATTTATAATGGTGTACACAATATGTTTCATTTATTTAACCTTGAGTTTATATGTTACTTCTTTGCCAAGGAATGACATTTAATACAGTTAACAAATGCAAAATATATTTTAAAAAAATCTTAAAATAACATTAGTCTAAGCACAAAGATTCTCCATTCTCTTTCAAAATGTATTCAGATAGGGCACTGCATTATTTGTTCTTTATACTAGGATTGTTGGTAGGGGGGTGGATGGGAAGCATAAATAGATCTCCCTTTCCACCAGCATTCATCCATAATCAGAGTAAGCATGCCCAAGCATGCCTATAATAATTAAGTATGCCATGTCTTAGGTAACACTATGTTCAAACAAGGCTTAAGATATGGCGCAATTGTAATGCTACAAATCCTTTAACTATTTTTCATGGATTACAAATCAGTTTACTCTTCTTAGGTATTCATAAAAAGGATGACTTTCAAGTAATTGCTTTAACCTTGGTTAAGAGATATGCCCATAACAAGAAGAAGCATCAGGGTTAACCAACATTCATTCTTAATTAGGATTCTGAAACCAAGTCTTGAAACTAATGAAAAACTCCATTTAAATGCAATAGGGAGACTTATTGTCTTTCATTTTAGTTAAGTTTTCATGAAAATATTAGTAATGATATAAGTATTATTTTGACCAGCTAATGAAAATTAGCATCATTCCTATCAGAAAGAGAACCCAATCTATGTTTCATTAGGGATTTGAACAGTACATACTTACTAGTGCCAAACTGATTTCGTTTGAAAGCTAAATTTGATTTTATGTAGTAAATTATTGAAATTTGCATCTAAAAATAGAAAAGTATGGAGGATCCATTAATTCAATTACTAATCAATCATGAGTCAAGGGAAAAGATTTTTGGGCAATCTGGTCAGATTTTCTTGAATTGCATTCTAAAGGAAATAAATTTAATAACACATTTAATAAACAATTTTAAGGCAGTTGTTGAAGAGAATCCAGAAGCTGCAACTGGTACAAAGTATGGCAGTGGGAGCATTTATGTGCACTCCAAGAATTAGCAAGTTACACCTCTGCACCATGTACTGCATTAGTTATGGTTTTGCTTCTGGGTTCAATTCAAAATGCTGCACGGCTTGGGGCTGAGTTATTTGAAGGCCTCTCCCTTAAATTACATCCATCAGTTCTGGCAGAAAATGTATGCTAAAAGTCCTGTCTATTAAGGAGTTCTGTCTGATGGATCTAGGAGAATAGTCTTTTCTGCCTGGCACTTGCATCATCTCCCTTGAGGGTAGACTGGCCCCAACATTATTGGCCTTTAGGAGACCCCTAACATAGTTTTGTAATCAGACGCAGGAATCCCATGGTGGTATGGAGCCAGTATGATGGCTGTATTGTTTATTGATTGTTTATCGATTCTCCTGTATGTTAAATTATATAATTAATTATTTTTAAATTGTTTTACTTTGTTTCAACTGTTATTTTTTGTTATTTATTTATATGTGTTTTGATTTTTGTTTTTAATTTTGTAAGCTACGCATGAGATGGGCAATTAATATCTATATAATATCCTACTCAATACCTTTATTTTTCTTTAATTACTGTTGTTATTTTTCTTTGGGGCAATAAATAAAAAAAAATTGCACACATTTTATTATGCACAAGAAATCTCAAATGTTTTTAAAAGGACTGATAAAAAAAAATTCAGTAATGAAGGAAACATCTTTATATACTTTCCATTGTATTAAAATACTATCTGAGAAAGGATCTGGTTAAAACAAACATGGGCAAAGTTACCAAAAATCTCGAAGTACTTGAAAACAATATTATATACAGTATTTATCTTAGAATGATCTAAATTAGAATAATTTTATTTTAAAATGCATATATATATATTCATCATCAGAAAGCTGATCAGTCTATAGTATGCAGAAAGTATACTGACATATATATACATACATATACATACATATATATATATATATACTATCAGTCTATATGTAAGTGTGGTTTCTGGATCTTAAAATAATTAACTATGGTACTATGATTCATATATAATTATCATTTTCCAGTAATTTCTATGTTGTTCAGTACTAATCACTCTTAAATCAACAGTCTCAAAATTCAAAAAAGAAGTGTATATATCAAGTGTGTTCCCTTGTTTAGAAAGAGCAAAATGGGCAAATTTTGTTTAACTCATATAGAACTATTCATATATGTTTAATGCAATCTTCCCCACTGAAATTAGTGAGACTATTTGATTGCTACATGATTTAGGATTAAAATATAGAGTCTAAATACTACATTAATAAAATAATCACTTCTAAAAGTCTAATAAAATATATTCAGTCAAGAAATTACTTGAGTTAACCTTTAAAATGAAATATCAGTTCACTCAGTGATATGTTAGCATTTAATGGTCAGTCTCTCTAGAGATGTAAACGAGATTACAAAGGAAGGCATTTATTAACAAAAATGTTATTCACTGATTTTTGATTTTGGGTGGATTTTTGAATGGTGACTATTTTGATAATGAAAGGAATGAAGGGAAAAATATGGCGACATGATGCTGAACTAGAGCAAGGAAACCCAGTTTTTTCCTTTGCATATACATGGTAGCCAGTTGGGTGATTTTGGGCTAGTGTACTAGCATGAACTAGATCAGGTGATAGATTTTAATCTATAAACTTCAATGAAGAGGGCTTCATTCTGAATATTCTGCAATATTCAAGCCAATAAAATAGTTATTTATATATAGGGTGTGGATTGATGTACACATGCATGAGGAGTGATGAAAAATCACTGATCCGTTATGTATAAACAATAAACTGTTTTTCTGTCAAGTTATTAGCCGTAATTAAATTTACATTTGAAACCATCTGCTAAAAGAACAGGAAGTACTTTCTTTGATACTTTATGTAGAGAAGAACTGTACAATAGGAGTTCCAGGTTAAGTCTGTTTCTTGTTTTAGATTAGCTTTAATGCCATTGTTTATGGTAGAAAATAAAACATACCTAATAAAATTCATTCAGTTTATTTTTTATTTTTTGCCAGAAATAAGGATGGCTCTAAATCAATGATGGCTAACCTTTTTGCCATCACGTGCCAAGTGGGGTGGAGCACAGGAGGATCATGTGTGCGCATACCCACACCCATAATTCTATATGACACCCCTTCCCCCGTGCATGACACACACCCCCATGCTCCCCTTGCTTTTGGCACGTGTTGGCCCAGTAGGCCCATTTTTCCCCCTCCCCAAGCTCCAAAGGCTTTCTAGAAGCCTAGGGAGTGCGAAAATGGCCTACCCTACCCTCTCCCCAGGCCCTCTGGAGGCCGGAAAGAGTCTGTTTCCCTGTTTCCCTTTCCCCATGGCCCTCTGAAGGCCAAAAACAGCCCGTTTGCTGACTTCTGGTGGGACCGGAAGGCCCGCTTTTTGCTCTCCTCAGGCTCCAGAGTCTTTCTAGGAGCCTGGGGAGAGTGAAAGACGGGCCTTCCCGACCCCACCACAGGCCCTCCAGAGGCCAGAAACAGTCTGTTTCACTACTTCCAGTGTGCCCAGAAGGCCTGAAAGTGTGCTCTGGAGCTGAGTTTGCATGCCCACCAATATGGCTCCGTGTGCCACAGGTGCCACAGGTTCGCCACCACCGCTCTATATATTACAATACCCAAGGTTATAATTCTCCAAACATTTTCTCCGTATATTGATTTTGTAACTGTTTATAATATGGATTTTAAGTAATATGGTTAGTCATGTTCTTCAGCTGGAGACAATTAAAATTGAGAATTATTATTCCTATTGTATGAATAACAGTATTAAGCAATATTAAACATAAATTCCTTCTGGGTAATTTAAACTTTTATTAATGATTAGCAAACAGTAGACAAGAGTAGCTTGCTGTGATTCAGTCTGTCCAGAGTAGTCAGGCCTGATACAGAGGCCTGCATAATCTATCATGCTTTATGTACTTTGAATTACTCTTGAGAAATAGATGCTATGCTCCTTTATTCATTCATACTAGAAATGTAATAGAAGAAGAATACACTAACACAAAAATTTGTAAAAGGCAGAGACAATCACAGAAAATCTGGAATTGGATTGCCCAATATAGCTGTTTGGAAAGCTATCTGGTTCAGACAATAATCAACATGTGCCCCCAATTCAAGATGACATCTGAAAAAATGAAACTTCCTGTCTGTCATTGATCAGTTTGAAAAACACACAATAGTTATAGCCTTATTACAGCCTGCCTTGATCTATAAACTCCTTCCCTAAATAGTATGGATCTCAGCTTCCAGAATTCTCAGCAATACCAACTTGACTTAGAATTTGGGAAACTTGGTGCACCTTTTTGGAGACCCTCCAAACTGAATTAATAAACCCTTCTCCTTTTTTAAAAAAATAAGAGATATTAGGAAACAGATTCTTTTAAACTCATTTGTTTAAGATCATAATTCACAAAAATAGAACAGCTTTTTAGATGTTCTATTCATTTCTTCACCATTCTCACTTTTCTAGAATTTTATAGAGAAACAAAAGTAATGTGGGAGGGAAACATACTATATTTGATTTTTTTTCAGTGCTCTAAAATACAAGAAGCATATGAAGTTTAAAAATAGTGTCATTTTAGTTCTGATTGCTTTGGTGGTCTCCTACTATTAAGCAGAGCTAAAAAAAATCTGTCTATACTGGTTTGATTCCATTTTGGATTAATTCAGATATGACTCATTCCTAGCAAACATATTTCAATGTTCATGTAAAATTTTATGTAAAAAAATTGGCTTCTATTACTATTTGACCATATTACAGTTTTGGTGATTTGCCTATAATGTAGGAAAGGCCCATACTGTCAAAAGGACAGCATAGTCTAACAATGACAACTGGCAACTGTTTTATGATATAGTGTAGCTACATACCTTAGTATTATATCCTGGACTGCATCTATATTTTCCCCATACATAGCCCTCAAGAGCAGCTTGGTCCATTATAATGTGGAACTTGACAAATAGTAGCACCTCCTGATGACATATTTTTATTCATCCAGATTGGCAATCAAGGTTTGGCCTTCGACAACAAATACATAGAAACCCTAAATCATTTCTCTCAAAACTATGAAGAAATCTGAATAGGTTTAAGTGCAAGACTGCTTCTCCTATGAGAATGGGTTATATAATAGATCAGAGAAGTCAGGAAACTAGTATAGGTGCAATAGGTAAGAAGTATGCAGACTTAACTATTTTTTAAAGATAATGTAAGGATAAGGATTCATGTTGAATTTGGACTGAGCCAACTAGATCAGGATTGTAGCATTTTAAAGTTCTACTTGAATAAGTAAAACAACTTAATGTTTAGTGAGTACAGTCTGTTAATACCCACATGATATATTTTGGGTGAGGGTGCATATAAATTGTGTTATGTAATCTTTACTTCTATGTCTCTTTCTGTGAAATAATAATAATAATAATAATAATAATAATAATAATAATAATAATAATAATAATTGTTGTTATTGTTAATATTTTTTAAAAGACAAGAGTTGCACTAAGTTATTAAAAAAAGGTGTATCTTCATAATCATTGCATAGACATCATTCTGTTAAAAGAGGTCTACAGATATATCTGTAATTAAGATTAATACATAATGTAGAAATTAGAAAAATGCAAAAAGGAATACACTAGATTTTGAATGCCCAAAAGCAATCATTGGTGTGGGGTTCCATTTCCAGATTCACGTTCCAGGTACACTGATTATACACTTTTAAGGCAGGGCTTTATTTTCTAAAGAAAAAGATATTTAAACTCTGTCTTTGAGTTGTGGTTACAAAAAAGATACAGTGCAAGAAGGAATCAATCTACTGTGACTCTCCAAAGATAAGAACCAAGAAAGAGCCACCCAATTGCTGAGGCATATCATCTCAATAAGCTTACAAAGTAATACTGCACAGCATAAAGCTCCCACAAAAAGCTTTTCAAAGTCCAGCATTTTAATTAATGGATAATATGAGTTGGCTTCTATCATAGTCAATCCAAATTTCAAAGAGACTCCACTAAATTTGTTTCTGGTATACAGCCTTTGGTCCTCCCTCTTTTCTCACTTCCCAGCCCCTTTTAACCTATCCCTTTGCTCCTCGACGCAGGTCTCCGAGGTTGAAGGATGGGTTCGCTTCCTCTGTCCCTTTGGAGAAAGGGTTGCTTGCTTGACAGGTGGGGAACGAGTCCAAGCGCTTGATATCTCCTCGATTCCCGCTGAGCTTTAAAATATTGATCACCTTTGTTAATCCCTTTTTCGGAGACTGTCCTGTTCGCTCTTTTTTCCCATCCCCTCCCTCGCCTTTCCTAGGGTTGGAAGTGAGCAGCAGCTGAACAACCAAGCATGTGGCGTATAAATATTGGAATAAACGAGCGGGGTGGGGGGGTGAGAAGAGGGGGTAGGGGAAATATATGGAAACAAGAGGGGAGGAGGAGGAGGAGGAGGAGATAAGCGGGGTGGGGGGCGAGCAGCCCTAGTGTGTCTGATACTCCGGTGTGGGGCGCTGCTCTCCGGGAGTGAAGAAGGGGAACAGTATTAGAAAAAAAGGGGGGGGAGAGAGAAAGGGGTGGGAATATAATAGCATTTAAAACAACAACAACAACACAAGCCAACAACAGTGATTAGCTCCTACCCGTCGCACAGGGACTGGGAGGGAACTGTTGTGTGTCTCACCTGACTTCCTTCTTCCCCGGGGCGGCGAAGGAGGCAGCGAGAGGCGCGCACATACCACTCTTCCCAACCAAAAGCAGCCTCCCCCCCCCACTCAAAAAAAAAAAGCCCTTAAAGGCTAGAAGGGAGAAGAAATGGGAGGCGCAAGCGGGCACGAGAGAAGAAAGAAAAGACTGCCACTCTATTGATAACAAAAATAACCGGCCGGTAGAAGCAAGCCGGCCACCCTCCCGCCAGCCTTCTTCAACCCTTCGCCTTTCGCTCCTTGGAACCCGCGCGCAGCTTCTTCCTTCGCGCTAGCCCAGCGACTGGCGGCGGCGGCGGCAGCGGCAGTGGCGTGTCTCGGCTCGGTTCCTATACCAGCGCGGGCAAGTCTCCGCAAGGGGGAGAGCCAGTGAGCCCAGACGGTTCAAGCCGAGCCTTTTTCTGCTTTGCTCCAGCTCCGAAGGAGGAAGAAGAGGGGAGAAAAAGAAAGAAAAGAAAAGGAACGCACCCAACAAACGAACGCCAAGAGATCCCGCGGACAGGACTGAGAATTCCAGAAAGAAGACGGAAGCCGCGCTTTTTGGGCACTTCGTTGGCCCTGGTGTGTGGCAAGAGGGTGGAAAAGGCAGGCGGGCGCCGCCTTCTCGTCGTCGTCTTCTTCCTTTCCTCAGTCACCGCCTGCCAGGCAGTTCAGAAGTGGGGGAGGGGGGAGGGAGGGAGGGTGGCTGTGTGTGGGCCTCCCCCCTCCTCCTTCCTTCCTTTAAACGCCCACTCTTGATGGGTGAAAAGGCAACTTGAAGTTCAGTGCAATTAACTTCGCCGGCGCCTGGGAAGCTGAAGGTGTCGCCCAGCCTCGCCCGCCCTCTCGCCGCGCTCTCATGAGTAAGTTCGTCTTCTTCTACCTTTTCCCCTCTCCCCATCCCGCCTTCGTTTTAGGTATGCTGCACCGACCGGTCACTCCCGTCACACCTATTTTTAAGTTTTTTAGGAACTTATTGTTGTGGACAGTCCATTTCGGTCGGCGACTGACAAAGCATGGAAATCCGATGGGAGGGAGGGATGTAGAGTCCTCTAATATTTGTTCTGAGATGTCGGGATCGGCTCTTAAGAGGAATCATCCTAGCCTCTTCTTTCTTTATTTCCAATAAAGGGAAACTCTACTACAATAGCTTGGTCTGGTGGAAAGCGGCTTGCAGACGCGCAAACACCTGCTTCGCGCTCCGTCGTCTTGCCGCCGCCTCCCAAGCCAAGAAGTTTGCAGGCGAGGTCCTTGGCAAGTTTGCTTGGCTCCGCCGTTCACTGTAATTCAGAAGTTTGGCTCAGTTCATAAGTTTCAAGCCCGGGGCCCCCGGGGATGGAGGACGAAGGGAGGGGGGAAGCGAGGGAGAGAGAGGTGCTTGCGGGATGCTTGCGGGTGGGAGGACAAATGGTGCGGGGAGGAGCGGGACAGTGAAGGCAAAGGGGGGGCGCGTCAACGCGGCGACGCACTTCGTTCTGCCACCGCGTCGTGAAAGTGAGGGAGTTTTAAAAGATTTATATCTCAGCTGTTTGTATGACAGGGGGAAAGGATGTATCCTGCAATATCGGGCAGAGATCAACTTGGGGTGTTTGTTGGCAGAAACGGGCTGGGGCTTTGCGGCTGGGGAACAGAGAAGGGGGGCATTTGGCCTGCCACTGACCTCCAGAAGGTGGCTCCTCATACAGGTGTATCTCCCTCTCTCCGCGTGAGGTCCTCCTTTCGTTCTCACAGTCCTGCCTCTTTTTTGCAGGAGGGGGAGCCCGGTGGTCTCCCAGGAGCTAAAAAGGTAATGCAGTTTCCTTTTGATGCTAACCTGTAGCAAAGCTGGTGCTGGGAGATCACTGAAGGGGCAGCTGGATCGCTTGCCTCTGTGGAAATGTTTCTGCAAAGTTACTCGGTATGTGGGCTCTTTTTTTCGGCGGCGTTTGACCACGTGGAAATAGAACTGTTGCTGACATGCATTATTAAATCGTATCGGTTGTGTTATCTAGAGTCAGTGCCAAAGTTTGGCGTGCTTGTCAAAGCTTCTTACATTTTTGTCCCTCTCTGAAAAGCTTTGGCAACTTTTGAGAGGCGTCTCTGAAAAGCTTTGGCAATGACAGCTAATGTGCCTGAGTTAAAATGTCTATTTTAGTGAAGAAGCCCTTTGCCTCATTGAAAGCTGCGATTAGTAGCTTTCAGTGTATTGACAGATTATTTTAAGATTACTCTTTTATTCAACCTTGCTTTATTTTATAGGCAAAGCATGAAAAAACATCTAGAATATAAGAGTGGAGAACTGGGACCTCTATTGCTATGCCTTTTTGAAGGAACTAATTTAGAAGCCACTCTTTATATTCTCATAATATTATTTAGATCTAGTACATTCATATACTTCTGCTCCAGACTACTGGCAGAAATTAGCAAAGAGGCTTACATTTTTGACAAATGTGCAGACAAGAATATCATTAATCGATGTTTTAAATCTTAACAACCTAAGCATCTGTTACAAAACAAATTTAATATATTTACTCTGTTTTTCTCACATTGTTAAGAAAGGTTATACTATGTGTAAAATTTCAGTTTTAGTTGGCAAAAGGAATTGATTGGATATTTCACTGTTCTTCAGGAGCGTTTACAGCAGTCACCAGATATGGAAGACTTAATTGCAACACACTCTTAAATAATAAAAAAAGCAATCAATATTAACATAACTCAGAAGCTCAGTATACCTCACTAAGTTTAGGCATAGCATAAATTTTGCTTTCTAAATGTCTGCCAGCATTCACATGAGTTGGGAGACATCGTGACAGACAAAGAGAAAGGTACAAAGCAAACATGTAAGAAAATACTTTGGAATTAGAATACACTGTAAATACATTTAGCACTTTGCACTTTATGAAGTGTTTACAGAAATCAATGGCTTATAAATGAAAAAGATACCAAAAGATATTTGCTTTATATATCCTAACAAAAACTAGAATGGAAAAACAATACAAATATATCTGTAATAGTGTTTTTTCTTTTCTTTCTTGGAAATTAAAATATGTAACAGTAGTTATATGTACTAATACCTGTTTCTTAGTGATAAAACATGTCAATGGAATGGGCCTAAAATAGAAAATTTCAATTCTCATGCATTTAACCATAGATCTTTTAAACTGCATTGTAATTTCTTATGGGAATCTTTTTACAACTGCATAATTTAGAAGAATTTCAGAATTCTACCTGTTCCCTAAGGTATATTAATTTAATAGAGAACATATGCCACTTTATTCCAATTCTGAACTGGAGTTTGATATAGAAAAATTATTTTGGCATTCAATTTGTGTTAAGACTTATGCTAGATAAGTAAGGAAAAACTATATATAACCTTTAAAATGTCATTCATTATTAAATGCCTCATGAGAACTATGTAGCTCCAAATCACGTAAGTACAAGGAAGTTCCATCACTTTTTCAAATCCAAAAATGAATACTTTTGCAAACCTTAGAAGAATCTGAAAATTAAATTTTCATAATTCTATTTAATAACAATGCTCAAGAAAATTTGGCCTAGTTTACGTGATTAATCTATTCCATTGTAACATAATTTAACTATATCTATATTAATAACAATAATAGAGATAATTATTCTAGTATGAATATACATGCTGTACAAAATTCACCCAGTCTCTAGAGTCCAGTCTGCTCTGACAAGAGTGCTGTATAAATTTTTCAAAAATGTCTTCACTGATATGTAATGATAGTTGTATTTTATGTGTATTATTACAGATTTTTAGTTTCCATTAAAAATCCTAAATGCTAAATCATACATTCTCTACAGTACGAGGGTCACCAAATACTTATAATATTTAAGTCACCATCAAATGTCTAACCTCCTTCACAGCCAGGTAACCTGGAATTGTTTTTCCCTCTCTCATGTTTAGTCTTATATTAGTATCTATTTTTGGTTGGTGAAGCAAAGGGTACCTTTGTAAAAAAAATCTTATTTGTTACTTCTATTAACATTAATGACTAACCAGGTATTGAGTTGATAACCAAGAGCGGTGTTTTGCTTAATTAAATTATTATACTTGGTTTCTAAAGAGAATCCTTACCTGTAAATTATATGATTTTATTATTTTTGTCCACCTGTACGTGTTTCTCATTTGTAACATTTCCATAAATAGGCTTGATTTCTAGAATACAAGAGAGAATCTTCTGTCAAGTATAAATGTGATTTTACTATAATGGGCACAGGATCTTGGTCATCTTGTTCTGGTTGAGGAATAAACACTTCTGATTTAAAGCCATTATACATCTAGTCTTTATTTATCTTACATTAAACTAACAGAGCATCAATCACAGGAAAAATATTACTTTCCTGAAGTAAATACTAGTTTATAAGTGAGTGCATGTATTTATATCCCTGTCTCCACTAAATAATGGCTCTGTCTTCTTTTTAATATCTACCTGGCAGTATTAACCATGGCAACTAAGTCTTTCTTGTTAGCATGCAGAAAAAAGTTTTGCTATTTGTACCAGGAGTAACTTAAAGAAAGATTCCATGGGAATCACAATATCTAAGTGGTGAATCTTAAGAAAAATAACATGACTAGCAAGTTACACAGTATCTTTATGAGCTGCTGAAGATAGGGGCAGAAGCATATTATTAATAACTGAAAGCACATATGTGTAAGTGAGGAAAAACGTTCAGCAAATCTGTCATCATGAAATCCAATGCATTTTAAACAAAAATGCCACTTAAAATAAAGTTAGTGCAGTTTGCAAAAGCCATTTACAAAGCTAGGTTTCTATATTAAGTTAAATTTTATTTTGAAATGTGAGTCTGTGTTTGGTATAAAATACGATTAAATCTATTCCTATTGTAACACATATAATGAAACCATCCTACAGGATAAGATGGAATCCTCTTGCCGAGTTTGTAGATTCTGTATAATATATTTCATCTTTAGAATTGAAAAACAAATTTAGATTTAATTTACAATTGGAAATATCATTTAATATTAATTTGTTGACATAATTAAGATTGTTTTAAAAAGTATTGTGTGATCATTGTTCATACATATTAACATATCATCTTAAAATATTTAAGCCTTTTAATATAATTACTTCAGTAGTGTTCAATAACAAGCAGCCTATTGTCATCTATCTACCCATTTTTTTAAAAAAAAAAGTTACAATGAGTATTACCTTCAGCTTCTGAAATGCAAAGCTAAAATCCAAATAGCCAAAATATCATCCAACCATACGTATTTGGCTACTTACCTGTGTACCAGTTTATCTATCTTAGTATTTATCTGCTGTACACTTGTTTGGACACTTCAATTCCAGGGCATGGTATGTTGAATATGTTCACAGCAATAGATTTGCATGTAAAATCAAATATTATCACCTATTATCAAAACTTCAGATTATCAGTGCGTTGATAATGTTGTTCACAAAGCAGTCTATATGTGTTAATAATTCATAACAATACATTGAACACAATAAAAAATGTCAACCAGAATTTTATCCACAGGACACCCACTGCATACTCATCCTCCAAATAAAATTAAAATATATTATTCCAAGCTTCAGATTTCCACTTTCTCTAATTAATATATGCTATAATCTGAATTTAAAAATTCTTTTTCAAGGATTGATTTTATATCTGGCTGAATAGCAAAACTTTCACAGATTTCCATTTTATTTATTGACATGCAACAGTTCTTAATATCTTTAAAAAATAAACTGAGTTTCAGACTTTAATATTTTCTATATTAAATAAGTATATACTAAGATATCCATTTCACTTCTTACGATAATTCTTAGTAAATAGATATTTTATTTTCAAGTAGATTAAATACAACTTCTAAAATAAGTAATATGCTTGATATTATTTCCTTCCATATTACAAGATAATCTTCGGATAATCAACAACAAAAATTAACTGCAAGTTATTGTTACAACAAATAAAAGCCAGCATCAAAAGATTTTTCTTGCAAGTGAAAATAATATTTCTCAATAGTTAGGGTTAGGCTATAGAAAGGCAATGTTCTTAGTGCAATTATATACGAGGAAAAATTCTTGCCAGAAATCAATATAAACATTAACAGAACAGGTTTTAGCATTTCAAATTATAAAACAGAAACTAATAAATATGCTTATGATTGAAAGAAGTTTGTGCTTCAATATGTAAACATTCTCTAGCTTTGAAATGTAAAAAAAGTGCTTTTCTTACAATTCAGTGACTTGAATTTATCCTTTATTATAAGCATTTTAAATATGACCTTACGATCAGTATTCTACATAGTTTTTAAATTATATTTCTTGACTGGTGTAATATGTGGCTTGTGGCTTCACACTGGGAATGGAAACCTACCCAGAATGTGAATTAGTGGAGCATTAAGAGTAGCATGTACTGATATGCTGGAGTGGAGGTGGTACTTTTATAATGTAATGTTTTGGAAAAAAATTTACGATGCCATAAGGCATTAATATATGTACCATTGTACATCTCTACATGTGCTCACATGTAAAAATAAGATTACAATTAATACTCCACAAAGCACAACATGTTTCTATTTTAACTTACAGGTTGAAGTTTAAAAATTACAATAGTCATAGCATAGTATGCATTACTACTATCTGACTTAGTACTTTTTTCTCAGTTCATGTTTAATTCTATGATAGTATACCATACTATAGTTTCCATGGTTCTTATACCACATAACTGAACTATTGCTTTCTACAAATGGTCATGCAACCATTTTGAAGATAATAGATTTGCAATACTTTTCTAGGAATAGGAGGCACTGATTCAAGGAAATGTATTTTTGAGGTGAGTTCCATTGTTTTATTATAAGGCTGAAGACCTAGGTCGCATAGAATGTTTTCTAATTAAATAAAATTAAAATGTGTCTACTTGCTACTTTGCTTGTGAAACAGCCTCTTTTTTCCTTTTTTCCCCACTTTTGAGATCACAGAGCGCCATTTCCAATTGAGAAGTATCTAGGATACATATGGTTTTCACAGGAATTTCTCATACGGAAAAGGATTCTTTTTTTAGTCTGTAATCTTGGATATTTCACTTAACATTTGTGTACCCATAACATGACATTTAATACAGTAGATATGCTTGTGAGAATTTGAAACATCAACATCAATAAAACAGTTTTAATGTTACTTTAGGGCTATCCATCTTTTTAGTCTTGTAAAAGGATGAATAGGGCAAACGTTTTGCACAGTAGGCAAACGTTTTGCACTTTTGAAGAATAAATCTTAAAAAATAGCAATATTATAATTTTTCCACCTAACATTCTAGGACCTTTTCCTCATTACTTGCTATAAACTTATTATACTGCAGTTCCCAAACCATCTCTTAGCATAGGTAAATACACAAGTGAACTTTGCGGAAAAGTAATATATATTCTACATATTGATTACTGAAATTAGATAGTGTTAATTGTGCTTATAAACGAATAAAATATAGATTTAGCCACATATTTTGAAGCTATAATTATTTGTAAATTTTCTTACATGCACTGTATCTTTTTTATAAACCAACTGCATCTTTATAGAAAACATATTTTTCAGATTGCATGTAATATGAACAGAAGGCTCATTTTGATTTACAAATCTTTTATAGTGTTTAAATCTATGTAGAAACAAAATTTTCCTGTGAACTTTATAAAGCAAGAACTATTTATTTACTATCTATTATTTAGGATTCTTGAAATAAATTGCATGTAACTGTATTACTTTGATTCACTAAACTAATTTTTCTTTGGAGTCCCTAATGTAGAAAAATAGTTACCCAACTTTATATTAAAAAGGAATTAACTTGTGAGATAACTACTTTTGAGCAATTATTTCTTTGACCAGGCCTTCCTATTAAGATTGTTGTATTAATTATATATGGTTTAGTAATTCTTCTTTCACCTATTAAAAGTAATATTATTTTATATTGATTTTATCATATTATAGTTTAATTATATTAGAAAAAGTTTCACAATATATAATAATGGGAATATATTAAGCAAATATTGTACATATAAACTTAAAAAAACTTTTTAATATTAATCTTGACATCTTTAAATGTCAGGATGTTTTGCTTATTGTTGCTTAGAACTGCAGTATTTCTGTATCCTGAAATAACTTTCTTTCTGTGATGTAGACTTTAAAAGTTTCAGGCATTTTTTTAAAAATCTGTTTTTAAGTTCTGTTTCCTTAATGACTTAACCCTTGCTTAAATTTTTCTTTTCAACAAATTATTTTATCCATATTCTCAGGACTGGATTTAACAACACAGTCCAAATAAGACAAAATAAGGGTAATTTATCTTAATCTGGCTATTTTATATATACATATATTGATGGAAGGTAGCTTGTTTTGAATCTGCAGCCTTGATGTTATTCCGGGACAGGCATGGAAATAATTAGAAATGCTGTCAGCTTTGTGAGAGAATTGCATGAATTTCCCTGTCAGACGATCATCTCTGTGTTCAGTTTCAAAGTGTGACTATTAAGTAAGGCATTTTTAAAAAAACATTGCCTTTGTAAAGTTAGAAAAATAGCTCAGCTGCTAATCAGGTGAGATCCGTGGCCTGTATTCTGAAGTGTGTCGGGTCTTCCTAGAATCTAGGCAGGGTACATAGTATGATTTCTTGTAACCGCATGGTTTCATTTCACTGAATTTGTAATTTCATTACTGATTATATATAAGCTGTTCATTCATTGAAGGAAGCTTGCTATTTTAAATTTTATCTTTCTAGTGTGCTTCAAAATACACTCTAAATTCTGTATCAATTCCAAAATATTATCTTCTAGTCTAGAGATCTTTTAGGAAAAATTAACCCAACAGAATGGATAGTTCTTATAGTTCTATAGATGTAATAGATGCATCAAAACAGCAAACTATATTCATGGCATATAGAATACGTGTTTCAAAAATCATTGTTGTATTTTCAGCCTGTGTTTTGCATATAGACTGTTTCTTTAAAATTGCTGTCTCCTCTATTTGCCCTATTAATTGTTGATATGTTGCCATCCATGAGACAAAAATTAGAGCTGTAATTAAATAATCATGTGATGCTCCTTAGTGCCAGTGAAAGCAAACTCATTTTTTCAGACCCTGATGGTCACTGATTATTCTATTACTACTAACTTGCTTTATTTATTCATTTTTGTAAACAGTCATGTATGTTAACTACTTGACTTCCTTTTAAAATTAAAAAATGTAAGAAAATTATATCAGTTAATTGACTAGTCATTCATAGAGACTTAAAGAAAACTTGTATTTTCTGCTTTTGGTTACCTGATTGGGAGAACTACATTGGTGGTGTGGTTTATGTGCCATTTAATTTACACTGATGTTTGGCTGAGTTGGTTGTTTATGTGGATTGCCAAGAGAATTACAAAAGGCATAGGGTATTAAAATTCAGAAATGATTAAAATTGAAATAAAAGGATGCTGTTTCTTTGCCAGTATTCTGGCAGTCATAATGACACACAGAGATTAGTTTCCACCTTCATCTTTCCTTCTTTCTCATTTCCTCTTGTTTATTGTTGACACATTTTCTCTTATGTTTTTTTCCTTCTGATCTCTCTGTATCCTTCAGTTATTCCCCCATTTTTATCTCTTTTTAGTATAGTGAGCTTCTTTAACCTTCTTATTATAATAACATCATATCTTATCAATATTTAATCTCCAGATATTTTGAGATTTCTCAAAACCCAGGTCACTTCTGTTAAATGAGGGGATGTTGCTTTTTCTTAAGTATCTTCCCTTTCTTTTGACAGTATAACTTGTAATGTTAAAACACATGTGTTAAGCTACTGCAGAAAAAAAGGAAATTTACCAGTCATGGAATAATCAGTTATGCATGAATTCAAATTTAACAGATGGATGCTGGGAGTTAAAAATTTCTCATTTGGCTTCTTGCTTTTTTCCCTGTTTTTACTACACCTGTCTCTTATGTACAGATAAACATCTAACATAGTTTACAGGGTTTTTAAAATATATAACTTAATATGTTTTCTTGCAAAAAATAAATTATCTGTTCCTTACCTTATATATTTAAAAAATATACACATTGCAAGTTTTATTAAATGTTAACTTGTGAAAATACAGCTTTTACAGTGTATGTTTAATTTCAAAGTTTAAATAATTTTTATCTCTAGTTTATTTATTCCAGCATTTTAGTTTGTATATATTGAAGAAAACATGTGCCTATGAAAGAGAAGCAGATACCAAAATGAAATGGACTATTGTCTAAACTATCTTGTTCAAAAAAGAAAAAAATCTGCATTTTATCAGCTCATATAGTATAGTGAGACATCCTAAAGGTTTCTCTAGGTAGTTATATAGCATATCACACTTTAGAGTAGGAAATTAATCTAGAGTAAAGCTCTTTAAATATTCCATTTAATTGCATGATTTATTGTGAAACCTTTATGCATGTTTATCTACAACAAATAACGTAATTATTTTGGCATTCCCACCATGCATTTAAGGTTACTGTGTTAAATTAAAACACAAGGGAGAAATCTTCAGATATTGCTAAACCAGAAAGTCTCATAAATCCAGACAATGGTGAGGAAAACTTGAAATTTTAATTTGGCAGCATCTGTAGACTAGAAGTTCTCTAAATTTTCAAAGTCCACCGAAGGCCATCACTCTGCTAAACAAATAATTCCCTCAACACTGTCAAACTATTTACTAAATCTGCACTACTATTAATCTTCGCATCGTTCCCATCACCAATCTCTTTCCACTTATGACTGTATGACTGTAACTATGTTGCTGGTAATCCTTATGATTTATATTGATATATTGACCATAATTTGTGTTGTAAATGTTGTACCTTGATGAAGGTATTTTTTCTTTTATGTACATTGAGAGCATATGCACCAAGACAAATTCCTTGTGTGTCCAATCACACTTGGCTAATAAAAAATTCTATTCTATTCTAAGTCCAGAAAAGTACGACATGTCATTCTAGTATTTCTTTAGCTTGAGCAGCCTTAGAAGATTATCTATGCATCTGTTTTGATGTTATAAAAAAGAAAAAAATCTTGTTTATCGAATTTTAAAACAATCAACTTTTGAAAACTCTATTGCTTTAAATATAGCCCAAAATACCATCATATGCATGTAAACTAAAATTCAGTAGGTTTTATTCCCTAGTAAAGATATTTGGTTCACTGGCCATGGACTATTTAGTTACTCTTACTTCTTTAGTATGCCAATCAAAATACCAACAAATACATGGTATTGTTAAACAATATTTGTTGCTCGTTTAGTAATTTAAAATCAGGGAAGGCCTATTTGTGGGAAAATAGGCCTTCCCTAAAGCTCTATCTGTGGAGAAATATGCCTTACATTCATGCTTCGACACATAAAAAGGGTATATGTTAGGAAAACTAGTGCTTATGTGGAGTTTTGAAGCTCAGTATAATTGGGCTTCAAAATTCCATATGAGCACCACATATTTTTAAATTTTATAGTCTAGACCTGTTAAACTGGAATAAATTTAATGTAGATTTTATATTGTAGTTATATGCCTTAAATACGTTGCAAAGCCTGAAAGGATTTTTATGGAAATAAGCGGTGGACATATACAATCAGTGTTATTGAATAAAGTGTTAATTGATCAGTCTTAAGAGAAAAGC
Source organism: Ahaetulla prasina (assembly GCF_028640845.1). Lineage (NCBI taxonomy): Eukaryota > Metazoa > Chordata > Lepidosauria > Squamata > Colubridae > Ahaetulla > Ahaetulla prasina. Next base: position 99,590,150 of record NC_080542.1, read on the forward strand.
TAAACTTTGAAGAAACTAAAATTATCCACCTTGGATATCCCATTTCTAATTACCTATCCAACTTAATTGCTATTCAGATCAGGTATTCTTCATCAGAATTAATTACTCCAAAACATTCTGCTATCATTATTAGCAGGCAATATTGTTAGAAGCAATATGTTGATGGAATAACAAATCATTAATTTATTTGATTATTGACCTAACAGTTTGATGCTTTAAAGCAAATAATCATTTTCCAACTGCTCTTGACAGATATAAAAGCTTTTTTAAAAAAAAAATACATTTGATCCATAAAAAGTCTTCAGGATACTTATTTACCATACATTTTACAGTCTGTATTTTAACTTGTGTCTTCATTGGGCTCTAGTATGGAGAATTTAAAATCTCTCTCTGGAATGGTTTGTAATAGCTTAAAAGTAGGATGGATATTTTATTTAAATGATAATAATTAAAATGATAATCTCTTTTTTCCCAGATTTTTCTTATGTATACTGCACTTATACAATTGCTACACAAAACATAATATTACTGCAATCTATTAGATATTCTATTTCAAGTCAATATCAAAGAATCTGTTTTTAACTAATGTGTAAGTCTTTGTACTTGTACCCTCATTTACACACTGAATAAAAACTGATTTGTCCTGTTTAAGGATATATTGTGCATAGTGTTACAATCTGGCTGTTCTGCTTCTTCAACATCCATTCTCTGTTTAATAAATAAAAAATTTGGAGAAAATTGCACATTTAACAGACATGTGCTTATTAATATGCTAATATAGAAAATATAGTTCAAAATACAGCAAAAGAACTCTCTTAGTTAAAAATTTGTATATACATAGCACCAGTGGACATTACTGTCCTATTTTTAAAAAAAGGTTTAAATAGGATTTTTAAAAAAAACTGTAATAGGGCAATCCATTCAATAAATAGTACTTTATTAGGAATTATTGTGTTGTTTTTTAAAAAGCAAATACTGTTGTTCCCTCCAATAAGTAATATCACTTTAAATACCTAATTAAATACTCTAAGCCATAATGTGGTTTGTTTCTTTTGCTATTAGCACAATAAATAGACACTCTTATTGTGTCTTAGCATTGTGTTTAAAGAAGGATTATTTGGCCAATAATATTTAATATTTTGTTATAAACCCAGCATTAAAAGTCTGAAGACAGATTAAATCAAGCAGGGAAAAAGCATGAATATGGTTTGCAGACTGAATATGGTTTGCAGGAGGGCGTACCTGTAAATATGCTTCTCTTTTATCAATTCTGTCAATAAACTGCACCAGGTTATTCTTTTTTTCTTAATAGCTGATATGTATAAGAATTTCTCCCCAATCCCAAGAGTTTCAAATGTTTCCCACTAATATCAAAAATTATGCAAAGTGGCATTACCTAAAGGATTATTGTTGGAGAATGAACATTATGACATTTTAAGATGGCAGTGGAAGTTTTTGAAAAAAGTCACTGCTGGAGAGTATAAAGGACTAATCTTATTCATTCCAAAAGCAGTTTCCCATGCTGCCAATATATGATTACTACTGTGCGGTCTACATAAGGCTCTCAGAAACTGCAATTGGTATAAAATGTGGCAGCTTGTCTATTTCATATATTTATTTCTTATTAAATATATGTTAATCAATTAACAAGTAATATTCATAACGAATGTATTGTTAATTTGATTTTACTGACTATTATGTAAACTATATAGAAAATATGTGTTTTGTCCTCAATCAGTAGAAAAGAGAAAATACAGCTATACATAATAACACTATCTAAATGGTTAGGGGACTCCGCAAATCTACAGAAACGAACATAATACATATCCTACTAATAGCAATAGAAGGCGCTGCACTGAGAAGACATATCCTTATGACACCATCTTTCTTTCATCCCTTATCCACTGGTGAGGCCGTTTTGATTTTAAAGTAGTGTTTTTCCTCTTTTGTGGTGAGTGTAAATCAATAAAGTTTTATCCTGACTCAAGACTTGATTTAGTTATTTAGGCTTCATCAGTCAATGCCTGATACTTGTCCAGTTCCTATGGGCCCTTGTGGTGCTGTGCTAAAGCTTGCTCTTCATGGCCATCTTGGTTTAGGTTACCAGAAAGATTGGATGCCTGGCTTCCACAGAGACATCATCTTATTTAAAGACTGGTTGATGCTGCTTATTTAAACATATATAATGTTTGATGGAAGAGAATTTAACACCAGAATTAAGATGCATTTTAATGAAAAGTCAATGGAATCTGGGAAAGAAAGCCTGATACTATTTTCTATTTTCAATTCTATTGATAAACCTGAGTCCCAATTGATAGGTCTGGAGGTAGAGTATAGTCCCAAGATGAATCAGGAGGGAGCTTTCTGTATACATTATGCAAGTTTACCGCTTTGCCTCACATAGTACCTGCGCTCAACTGATTTGTCATACAGACTAGTTTTGAATATGGGTTTACTAATCTCCAAGAACATCAGTTCAGAAATAGCATGACTTGTTACTTGGGCAACTTGAGAGGAAGCCTCTCTTCCAGCACATACCTAGGCCCACTGTGCTTTATTTTGAGAAATTATAGTGATTTTTCTTGCCAATTGGTGACAACAGTTGGGAAGAGAAGGCAGCCATGCAAACCCACCAATTGTTACCTTTAAATTAGCATATAGCACTAACTATAGAACATTAGTTACTGTTGTTCCTGCAATGAAATAGATCTTGTCCACTGGGGCAGCACAAATTATTCAGACAATTTAAGGCATGGAAAAATGTACTGTACATTAATGTGGCCTTGAGGAAGAACCCTGTATTCATCAAAAGGAATATATTAGGTGGGAGAAAACACAAGATTTAAACATGGAGTTGTTATGGATGAAATATCAAAGTAATTTAGTATTGAGGTCATCCAGATGCAGTCCTGATGATCCTGATACAAATCCACAAGGTTATTTGAAAAAAGAAAAAAAATTGAGAGGACAACAAAAAAGGAAATGGCGAAAAATGAGTGATTCTTCCTTTAAATTCACAAATCAATTGAATATATAGGCTGCAACCTTGCATCCATGTTTTTAACAGTAAAATCTTATACATTCTGTGGTACGTACTCCTAATAAACTTTTATAATTAAAGAAACAGTTAAGGGCATACCTGAATGCTAAAATATAAATTGGGCATCCTTTATATTTACTTTCAAAATAGAGCAAATTATTACAAATGAAGTTGTGTAAGTTAGCCATAAGAAAATATCAAATATATTGGGTATATCAAAATTAAATCACCAAAAGTGAAACTAGAAAGCATATCACATAATGAAAGAAGAACAGAGAGATTCACAGAAATAAAGAGGAGTTAATTTACATTATTAAAGAAACTATAAAAGGCTGTACTACTTCTTTTAAGAAAATAGAAGAAAACCAAAAAAATAAATGAAAAATAATGGGACAAGGAAGAAGAGGGGACAATAGGGAAAAAAATAACGTTATTTTGAAAAATCATGAATCTTTTCCAAAATGGCTGGATAGCATCTTTCAAGAAAAAAATTAAACATTTTGTCGAACAATGGTGAACACTACTATTGTTGAGAAGCTTACTATTTAATAAAATGTTTTTATTTATATAAATTAAAAAAATATGAGATTTTTAAAAAAATAAACAATATGAAATGGACATTCTTTTAGTTAATATTTTTTAAATCCATATCATAATATATTCTGATAATCTTTTCACAAGATTGATATGAGAACATGTGCTTTTGTTTATTATTTAAAAAATGTTACCATAGTGAGGAATAAATATATTTTTCTAACAAGAATTGGAATGTTTATGCAAAGAAGGCTATCCTTTTGCTTCCCAAATTATAAATGATCTTCCCAAAATTATTTCTTTCCCTGTTCGCCCAAGCTCAAGGACAACAGCAAAATCCAATCCATCTTTTATATGCTTCCATCTAATGGACAGAATTTTACCAAACTGAAGTTATAACTATCTACCTACTAGATATATTTTAAGAGATTTTAGGGTGTGATTACCCTGAACTTCTCTCCCCTCCACCCCAGTCCTGTTCAGTTTAGGCCTGTTTAGTGTCTTAATCTGGGCATCTCTCTAGGAAAGCTCTGTATTGCCACATTTTCCCCCCATTGCTCCTGCAGATTTACATTCCATCACGCTCCCCAATTACTAACTTAAATAAATACCCTATGTATTATCTAATGTAAAACATAGCATTTGAATATGTAATTATTTTTCATGAGTAAATACTATGTTCTGTAAGAGTATGTTAAACAAAAAAATCACTATAAATTGCCAATATGCAAGACATTAATTGCTGTATTAGACTAGAATAGGAAGTTGTAGAATATGCTAGAAGGCAGTAGCAATCTATCTTTAGATCATGCCAAAACTATTATACTGATGTATTTATGTAATTTACTCAGAGTCAAGCTCAATATGAATATAATTTAACCTGCCCATAAATATCTATTTATGCTATATTTATAATTATTTGTATTGATACATTGTATGTTATAAATGTGAAATATTTTCAAATTTTGTAAACTCAAATAAAATGGAATTTTATTAATGGTAAATATGATGGGTACTATTTTGAATGAACAATACTATCGTATTACCAAACTGCATTCTTGCATGAATGAAAAACTGTAAGTATCAGGGCTATGTGTAATTCCCCTCCCTTCTCTTTTCAGTCTTCAAATTTAAAATTTTGCTCTCATTATTTGGCCTGTTGTGCCCCTGCGTCATACTTTAATGCCCAGCCAGGAAAGCAAAAACCATGTCCTCAGAAAGTATGGTCCTGGGCATCAAAAGTTGCCACTCCGTGCTTGAATCAGATATACCTAATTCAATATACTGAATTTAGATTAAGTGCACATGCAATGAAATTGATAGAGGAGATTCCTGTCGCTCCTTTTATATAACAGAAAACAATACTCATAGGATCAAGAAAAATGTTTTTTTGCTTTTCAGGCAAAAATTCATTAGGATTTGAAACATGATAATAAAAATTGCAATGAAAAAAAATGATATTGGAAATCCTGTTGTAGGCTACTAATGTGCAAAAGGTCAATAGAATTCAAACACGCATGTTTTGATTGCTTTGTGCTAGTGTTGGCTGTTTCCTATTATATACAACCTTGCATTTTGGTCTTTCCTATAGCTAAAAATAATTAAAGAAACAAAAAAATACAGGAAAACAATGAAAGAATTGTTTGCTTTGTACTTTCCAACTAAAGTTCAAACTGAACTTGTTTTTTCTATGAAAGCAAAACCTAACTTTTGTGCCTGATATTGGATGCAGATTCAAGGAACAGGGAGATGAAGGTCTAGTCTCCTATACACACACTTACAGGGACACATGCATACAAAGAACCATAGTAACCACATTCCAATTATCAGCTAAATTTAATTCCTGCGATCATCATAAACCAGATCAGATTGTGTCTACATCCAGATTGTACTCTGAAACCAACTAATTAATCAGCAATGATTAGAGGCTTTAGACAAAGTGAAATACATGTTTCAGAAAAATAAACATTTAAGTTTATAACACTTCATTTCAACTGATTTGAACATTATTACAATCTAATTGATTATAATATTAGTATTTTTGATTTGCAGAAATTTCTTCAGAAATCTCTATTTCATGCTTTTGAAATGTAGTAAGGCCAGTTAAGTAAGGATCAGGTTTTAATTGCAGCTGATTATTAGAATACTCAATCAGTTTAAAGCTTGCAGTTCTAATAAACTTACCTTATTCCAAAATATATTGTTATATATTCTTTACAAAACTATTTATTTTGGCATCATTATATGTTTTCACATGTCTGACTCCTATTGTTCCCGTGTTAGCCAGTTAATTTTATTCCACATTTTAAATAATTTCAAAAAAGCTATCCATAATAATGAAACAAATGCATTTTTGAGACAGAAAGAATGACTGAATTTAATTAGACCTGTTTTCAGGTATCTTTCAATCTGAGTTCATTAATAATCATTCTAATTTTGTTTTCCTTATTCTTAGTCACTTTAAATGTTCCCAGGGCAGATATTTAACGATTCATATAATAACAACAGTATAAATTTTGTTTTACATTTGTATTTTAATTACATAGATATCTTTATCCTTAATACTGCAAGTAGAGTTCTGTACTGTTACTTGAACTTTTTTTTAAAAAAAATAAAAACTACCAAGTAGGCCCCCTTTGAAAGAAGAAAATTGATAATTGCCTGTCAATGCTTCCAGGTTTTGCATATTCTTTGTGTGTGTATGTTTGTGGGCACGTACACACATGCACATGTGGAGTTTTATCCAGTATGGGCCAGAGTATTTACGTTATAAACTTGGATTTAAAATTAAAATGGATTGTTCTAACTAGTATGCAGATTACACTATTAAAGAATTTAAACTAAATTGAAACTCTTCAGATATGTTAATATTACCACCCACAAAAGTTCTATCAACCTGGCCATTGGTCCTAACACACCTGTTACAGCTTCAATTATTTATATAGCTGCTTATATTTAAAACGTCTTCGAAGTCTATTTTCAACTTTGGGGATTTTTATGAACTATATGTTGTGCGACTCACACAACTGATAATAGCACAAATGAAATTTCTTAATTGCATGGATTATAAACCTTTATAACCTTTAGTCAAGCTGCTTTCCTTAGTTTAACTTAAGCAGTTGTCTTAAAGTGAGTAAGTTGTAGTCTTGTACTGAATTTGTTTGGACTATTGACTCTTGATTTCCAGGGGAGTCATCTGAATTTTAATAAGTGCACGTTCATGAGATTTTTAGATAGATTTACAAATATGTTGATAGCTGAACTGCCTTGATTGAAAAGAATTATATTTCAAATAACACATAGTATGGAATCTTAGTGTTTGATGGCTATTTCACACATGGTAGTTACACTATTTCAAGTTAAAAGCACTGATTATGAAGATATGCATGAAAAATGTGCTGCATTAATTTTATGTGTTTATATTTGTGTATGCACAGACAGGCTGAATATTAACTTCTATATTCTGATCTTTCAAATAACTGCTGTGTTTCAAGCATCATACTCTTTATTTCTAATATAGTAATATATTCTGTGCGTTCCTGACTGCTATAAATATTTTATGTATTTCACCCCATTACCATTTTCTACACAGTCTATGGTGTTTATATCTACTTCAGTAGATGCCAGCCTATGTAACTGTGTATCTTCAATGCTTTGATTTGATATTGTACAAAGATACATGTATTTAATAGTTTTTTTAAAACATTTGCTAATTTATACCTTTTTTGTTTGAAACTTTCAGCATTGTTTTTCATTTTCCTTAAGAAAAATGTAACTCCTAGTTGCCAATTTAAGAAAACACCTTGTTCATATGACAGCCTATTTACTTTAAAAAAAATACTTGCATTTGAAAAGCAGAACAGTAATTTCTGCTAGTTAGGTATACATACATACATACATATCCAGAAACTAATTAACTGGCTGCATCTAGGCTAAAGGTCTTAAAATTTTAATTCATGTTAACTAACTAGCTTGCTTAACTAGCTTCTGGATACTAGGCAGTATATTTCCTATAGATTAATAAAAAAGTTTCTATCGTATTGGTTTGCATGGACTTGTTTTTTCCTTCTTTCTACCAACATGGCTTGCTTCTCACCTGATAAGAGCATATTCACTGTACCATTAATTTTGATAATTATTAGAGTAGCAAGTGCAGTATTTACTGTCCCATAGTATGATTGGTGTCTTCCCAATATAAAGTACTGTGGCAGGCTAACATCCTTTCTAACTTTCAATGAAAGTTAAAATTATTGATATACATATGTTTTTCCATCTTGAGTAATCCCAGTATGTAGGTTTCAACTCCCAAATTTCTTAAAACACCATGATCATTACTGAAAATGCCGGAAAATGAATTTTGACATATAGGATTAATGGGGTAATACACCAGATCCTATCAACAAGCTGTATCACAAAAATTGGCACTAAGTTGTAGAAAATGGTGATAATTTACTACTGTTAAACTTTGTTTTCTGAGATTTCTTTTTACTTTGTTTTCTTCTAATTTACTTATTCTTTTTCTGCACTTCGCATAACTCTCTATATCCTGAAAATAGTCTGATGGGAACATATGTAAGTACATATGTCAAAAAGACTTACAAAAGCTGTAAAATATTCTTTAAAAAAACCCAAATCAAAACAAATTATTATTATTATTATTATTATTATTATTATTATTATTATTATTATTATTATTATTATTATTATTAAATTTGTATACCGCCCTTCTCCCGAAGGACTCAGGGCAGTGAACAGCCAAAATAAAATACAAAAGAAACAATACATACAATACTAAAAAACAACCCTTAAAAAACTTATTCAAATGCCAAATTTAAAATGTAATAATGCCCTATAAAATTGACAGAAATTTCAAACCCATAAAATTAAATTAAAATTTTTTTTTAAAAAAAAATCAAGCCAGTCCAGCAAGGCGGAATAAATAGGTTTTAAGTTTGCGGCGAAAGGTCCTAAGGTCAGATAGTTGTCGAAGTCCAGGGGGAAGTTCATTCCACAGGGTAGGAGCCCCCACAGAGAAGGCCCTCCCCCTGGGGGCCACCAGTCGACATTGTTTGGCTGACAGCACTCTGAGGAGTCCCTCTCTGTGAGAACGCACCGGTCGTTGGGAGATAGAGGACGGCAGTAGACGGTCCGATAAGTATCCCGGTCCTAAGCCATGGAGCGCTTTAAAGGTAGTAACCAATACCTTGAAGCGCACCCGGAAGACGACAGGTAGCCAGTGCAGTCTGCACAGGATAGGTGTTACATGGGAGCTTCGAACTGCTCCCTCAATAACCCGCGCAGCTGCATTCTGGACTAACTGGAGTCTCCAGTTAATGGAATGGAAAATGGAATGAATTGATGTCGTGGCATACTTTTTACAATCTTTTAATCTTTGGCTGCAGAATTACTGCTTCAGCCTGATCTATCTAATCTAATAAGCATATAATTGTGTTTATTTTATATTTTATAAAAAAACCCATGCAATACTTCAGATCATTCAGATCATTATGGTTGTCCCATTTCCACATCATCTTTGCATTACTATAATTATTCATTCTCAGTTATTCTCTCTAACGATGGTAAACTTTGGTGCAGCACTGCAGAGAATTGGCACAAATCCTACAGTACCATTCTCTTGAGCAATTTTTCATTTATTTTTCACTGTAACTCCTCCCTACTTAAAAAAAGTGCAGGCATAAAGTTTGCCAATTTGACATTTTTGTCTATGTGAACAAAACAAATCTGCAACAAACCTGTGTTAGAGATCTGAACATCTGTGTTATATAAATCTCCTGCCCAATTTTTCTGTAAGGTAATAAGATTTCAAAGAAACAACCCAGGAATTAAAACCTATTGTAATTATTTTGACTGACATTTAAATGATTATACTATACATTAATCCATTTTTATTAATGAGTTCCTTGCATATATAACATGCAAGACACTTCATTAGGGTTATCATTGGAAAATTATTAATCAAGCTGAGCCATAGGTTATTGGAGCAAGTTACCACTACTGAATTGCCTTTATTAAGGATTAATTTTATCTAATAATGGCTTTATGAATACACAACCTTAGTTAAGAAAACTATGGAGTATAACTTTTGTATGTGTAATACTGTTTTGTAAGAACTAATCAATGAAGCCCATTTCAATCTTAAAACTGGTAGCGTTTCCATTTGTCTATTCAAGCATTTAAGGCCAAACTTGGGTACAGGGGCAAATAAAATAGCTAATGGTGCTGCTGGTGTGTATATGTATTATTACTTCATGCTGCGACAATTACAGTATTCTCCCTTCCTTCTCCTCAATAGAGTATAGCGCGCTCCATCTCGTTTCTCCCTAGCTAAGAAACCTTGAATGCCAGCCATATGCTCCTGTGCATTATGCGCACCTGCTCTCCATTCCCCCCATCTCTGTAGATCTTTCTGCCTGGGCAGATGCCCACTTCTTTTTAGTCCCACTTTGTTTCTAAGTTTGTTAGGTGCGCTACTCTCGGGAGTTCCGTTCGTCTTTGGACAATTAGTGAGTTACCCCTATCCCGTTGCTATCAATAGCTGCTGTCCCGCTGGTGCTGAAGAAGGCGCTATGTATGTATGTACGTAGCTGCTTGGGGTTTAGAGACACTTTACGCTTTTCCTTGGCCGTCCCTCGATTCTCCCCTATGCCGCCCTCTCAACCCCTGAGCGCCCTCTCTCGCTAGCTTTATCAGGAAGTCGCTACTGCTGCTCCTGTTTTGGCCCGTACCCGGCGGCAGACCGCTCTGCATACGCTTCGCGATTGCCCAGTGCCCCTGCCAGCGGCATCTCTCGTTCGTCCGCATTGCTCCCTGTTATTCCGGGTATTGTGTGTAATAAATGCACAGCCGCCTCACACTAATCAAGCTGATTACAAATTCTTGCGCGCCCTGTGCCGGAAATCGCACCCCCCTCGGCTCTCTCTACCCCTCCCTTCGCCTCCCCCCTCCTCCGGCTTTCTGGTTTTAACCCCCTCCCCCTTCTACCTTAACCCTCCAGCCCCCTTTTTAATCCAATTCCCATTTCCACCCCTTTTAGGTGCCCTTTCTTCCATCCTCTCAAGCCCCCGCGCATCGATTTACGCCGTCACCACCACCTCCTGCTTGTCTGTCTCTCCCTCCCAGGACGGCGCGTCGGATGATCCGGGGCCGCCGGGGAAGAGCTCCAGGCAGCAGGAGGGAGGCTGTGTCCTCCTACTGTCTTAAACTGTATCTCTCTTAAAAAAAAACAAAAAAAAACAAAAAAAACAACAAGCCGGTAGCCCTCCGTGTTATTTTGTATTAAAATGAGGAGGAGGAGGAAGAAGAAGCAGCAGCAGCAGAAACAGCAGAAGCGGCAGCAGAAAGCAATAGCGGAGAGGAAAAGAGGAAGGAGCAGGAGCAAGGGACGGCGGCGGCAGGAGCAGGAGCAGGAGGAGGAGTGATGAGTCAACTAATAATTTAATGGGGACAGAGCAAGCGAGAGGGAGAGGGCGAGAGCGAGCAAGCCAAGCTGCGTCCCCGAGACACACACAAACACACACACACACACACATACATACACGCAGACACACAGCTCTGTAACATCCAGCAACAACCACCAAACCGGCCTAAATAACAGTTATAGCCAGCCGACAGACAACAAGAATTTGAAATCTCACAGGATTAATTTATTACTGTTTTTTTGGTAACCTGATTTCCCTTTTTCTCACTCCCATCTCTTGTCCCTAACCTTGATGTTGTTTAACTCTTCCTAACTATATTATTTTTAATTTTCTCAAATGAAGGATCTTGCTTTTGTTTTACTTTTGATGCTGATTGTATTTCTTTCCGTTCCTCCAACCCGCCCCCCCCCCCGGTCCGTTTGTCCGTCCGTCTCTCCGGGTAAATGAGAAAGAAGAGCTTCTATGCAATACAAAATAATAATAAACAACAAGCGCGATAGTGAAACTAAGTGTTTATATCTTTAGTTTCTACGTTTTCTGTAGCTTTTAGTATTTTTATTTTTATTTTATTTTCCGTGAAGCTTTGTGCAGAAAGTTTTCGGGTTAGTTTTTTTTTCTTTTTGTGGGAAGGAGGCATGCCTTCAGTTGTTATTTTCTATTTCTTTTTATTATTATCTCTGTTATAGTTTATTAGAAAAATAATTATAGATAGAAAACTCACTAGCTTTTCTGCTTTCTAATGAGTCAAATAGAAAAGCTATCTCACCCCCATCTCTTACTTCGTTTTTCCTCTGTTCAGACTTAGGCAGGTCATACCTAATCTCAGCTTCCCTCTTTTTTAAAAGAATGTTTTGATTCAGTATTGTCAGCATTATGTTTGTTTAAATATAATTATTATGTATTATTTATAATAATTATTTCCCTTTCTCATCCGTATTGCAGTCACCACATGTTTCTGTAAATTTATTAGTACTTTTTTCTCTCTTTCTTTGGGTTTCTTTCATTGTGTCCCCTCCAATAGCTGCTACATTTGGTTTATATATTTAATTTTTACCATCTTAAGAAAAGTAGAATTTTGAAAGGAAGCATCCTTCAGGGTTTTTTGTGTTTTGTTTTGTTTTTTTACAAAAAAGGATTTAGAAATCATCTTCAAGACATCGTTCTGCAAAGGAAATCTCCTTTGTTTCCATTATTTATATGCTGTCAAGTTTTGAAGTGGTGAGTTTCAGGTCTTTTTATGAAATTTCACTCAAACTGCAGTCTTCCTGTTTCTAGATAGTGTTTTGCTTCTTTGTCTCTTTAAAAGGTCACAGTGAAAGCTTGGCCTGGATTATCACAGCCATATGGAATGGATAAGAACAGAGCCTCTCTTAAATGTGATTAAGGGCTTTTATCAGAGAAAGGAGGAGGAGATAAAGAGAAAGGGGAGGGAGCTAAGTCTCAAAGTATTGAAGATACAGTAGTCACTTCTACTTGCAGAACCATATGCAAACAACTGAAACCCACTCACAAAATATTTAAAATGTCATCCTCCATCGACAGTATACACATGCAGTAGTGTATCTTTTTCTAAAAACTTATAGCATAGAACAAATGCTTGAATAGGAAACCAGCAGAAACTCTTCTCCCTGTCATATCCAAAGAAAATAATTAAGTCTTCATGACAAATCACATTGAGTATATCTCATTGGTATTTCAGATGGAGGGAAGCTTTATTGCACTTTAGCCTTGAATGTAAAAGTTTAAATTGGTAAATTATGTGGAGGTTTTTTTGTACCTTTTGTATACATTTATTTTCCATGATATTCTTTTTGCAAGATGGTTAAGGTGAACAATGTAGATACAGTGGATATGACCAATTCAATATTTTTAGTCACTATACTGTATACAATTGATTGCTAGCATGATATCTTTATTCACTGGTTATAACGGGAGACATATATGTGTTATCTAATGAAACAAAAAAATGGTGTTTGTTAAAGAATGGTAGGAATATCCCAGCTCAAAATATTTTAGTTTTTCAACTAATTTCAAATTAAGGAAAGAAAAGCTTGGATGTTAGACATGTTTTGATGAACTACTACCAAGGACCCAGTAGATGTTGGTAATTTAGATATGCAGTTTTGAGTTAAATAGCAGTTAATGTAATGAAAAAGAATAATCTTGATTAAAAAAGTGATTAAAGTAGGCATATTTATTGTTAATGAGACTCATAACCAAAAACAGATGGGACCACAATCAATGGTAAACCTTTGGTTCGCAGCATGTCACCCCAGAGTGCAAGGATAAATAACCATTATATTCTGAACTTTATATTTAGTCAATTGGTAGTTTTAAGGCTACAGCTAAACCTTAAGATTAACATTACTTTTTTATATAATGAAAGACAAAGCAGATATGATTAAGTAAGGAATATGCAGTGAGAATATATAGCATTATCACTAAAATGAAAATCTTGTCAGAGCTGAAAAAAGGGAGATATTTTTACTGTAGATTAAAACATTATTTATAAATGGTTTAATGTTTTTTCTTCGAAGTAATCTCAACTTTCCCCTTCACAGTGATAGTGTTCATACTTAATTTTTTAAATACTGCTTCATAAATGACTGGTCACCTGTTCCTAGTGTTCATATTACATATATAATAAAGCAGGTACTGTGATTTAATCTTTAAAAAGGTAGCAGAGCCTCTATTGTAAAGCAAACACCTGTTCACAATAACATATAAATAAATGTATTAATATAATTTTCAATAATTAAAAGTACTTTTGTGTTTTTGTATTACAGTAGTTAGTATGTGCTGTATTACAAAAAAAATCCTAGCAAAAAATAAATAAAGACTTTGTGAGCAATATTGAATGATAGTTGTTAGGCTAACAGCTTTTGTTTAGTTTGATAATGCAAAGTTGTCGATATTCAAAAATTCATCAAATGGTGTAATAGATTTGAAAGACTTTCAACTTGATACCCAAAAAAGTTAGAAGGGTTTAAGGGGAATTCCACATGGGGTATTTATATAGTAATGTAAGTGACCTAGAATTTTACATGTTGCTATAGAAAAATTAGTGTTTAATCTTAACTGATACTGAATTGCCTTTAATTATAGAAGACTTCTTTTTGTAAAATCTAAGTTAATATCTATATCTTTTTATAAATTCTAAGCACATAAATCATATTAAGCTTATAATCTTAGAAGTTATAAATAAGAAATTTATAGCAATGGCTATATTACTCTGAATGCTACTAAATGTATATGCAGTTCTCACTAATGATATATCTAAGATATAAATCTCATATATACAGGTACATAATGAGCTTTATTATATAAGAGTAGGAAAATATATATGCATATTTAAATGTTCTGATAGGTTTCATAGTTACACAACTTTCCCAGAAATATATTTTTTATTTTAAAGCTAGTTAATATTATGTGAACATGCTATACGAATGTATTATGTACTTGTGCAAAGCTGCCTACATAAAATTACGCACGCGTATACAACACATTTTTTTTTTCAAATCATGGCAGGTGATCTTTAGAGGCGGGACTGAGTATGGATCATTTGAACGAGGCAACTCAGGGGAAAGAACATTCAGAAATGTCTAACAATGTAAGCGATCCGAAGGGTCCACCAGCCAAAATTGCCCGCTTGGAACAGAATGGGAGCCCATTAGGAAGAGGAAGACTTGGAAGTACAGGAACTAAAATACAAGGAGTGCCTTTAAAACACTCTGGACACCTGATGAAAACACAAATTAGAAAAGGTAACACTATAATAATCTGATACATTAATTTTTAAATTTATATATATATATACATATACATATGTGTGTGTGTATGTGTGTGTGTATTGTCTTAGAAGAATCTTACTTTCAAGTTTGTGTATAATTTGTACCTCACAATGGCATTTTTATTCAACAAATATCGCATTCTTAAATCTGATAGACATGGTACTTGGAAGACTGAACTGTATACCTGGGTGGAGCATCTTGTTTTACAGGGTGGAGTCTTTTTAATAGAAAAAAAAAGTCATACTTTGATATTCTTTTTCTCAGTGAAAACAAATAACGCTATTAAGCAAGGTCAGTCTTCCTATAAACTCATTTTGTAGACATCTGTGTGTGTATTGTCAAAATACGGTACTTTTTAACATGTGAATAAATACAGAGGTTCTTGAAAAAGCCAGATTTATACTTCTATCTGCTCTTGACAAAAATCCAAAATTGGAAGATCAACATTTCTGAAGCATTTGCTAGTTGGATTCAAGAAAGTAATGCAAAGCTTGTTTGGTGTTCTGTGGAAAACTCCTTTATGACAATTTTTTCACACTTTATTTCCTTAAGTACAATTCATTACTGAGCAATGAACAACTTGGGTGTCATATTGTTCAGTGACTGGTTTGCTGTAATTAGACATTCTCACACAAGAAAAAAACGCTTTTAGAGCCAGTGACTGATGCAGTATGCATGTGTCCGTGGTTGTTGTTTGTATTACGGTTCTGTTGAAGTAAAATTAATAGCATACATGATCTTTTTGGATCATAAAAAGCACTCATGATAATTTAATCAAAATGTAACATATAATTTCAAATTCATTCAATGCTTTTTTCCTCAGTATTATTGTTGCATGTTTCTAAGTCAGATTTCTTGAAATTGCTACACTAAGACAATTAAAAACACCAAGTTACAATGGCTTCCGTACCGATGCATAACATTTATCATACAATCATTTACTTTTTCCTCGGATTGGCGAAAACAAAGAATATATTGATCTTAGAATGAACAGACACAGCAGTCCGTATTGTTTAGATCTGTATCTATTAAAAATGGAAAAACAGCACTTCAGCAAGTTCTTTGGCTTCTGCTCATGATTACCCTATTTATTGATTGTTTGCCAAGAATGTATGCATCTTAAGAAAGCCAAGGGTAAGGCATTAAAAATATAATTTATTGCTGCTTTTTAAACAGAGTGCATTAATATTGTACTTTGAAGCACTGGGTCTATGTAAAAAGGACTTTCTGACGCCTGTAAACATATAAGTTCCATAAATTCCTAAATAGGAGATTTCAGCTGTGTCTGGTATTATGTGATATTTGCACAGCAAACTTTAATGCCAGGACAGTTTTAGACAAGGATTCAACAGACTTCTCTGCTCCTTATGGCAGACACTCTGTTTATATAGACTTATAAACCTTCAGCAAATCCTCTAACATTGCTTTCAGGTTTAAATCATACTATATTTTTAGCAATGAACACTGACCAGTGGTTTCCCTTTAATACTAGAAGGTTATAAAGTTACTGCACTGTTTTGCTAAGTCCTTGAGTGATCAGCAACTTGGCAAGCTATACTAACTAATCAAGGAAGCTTTGCCATCATAGTATCAGATAGAAATATAGCATGCTTATCCTTATGGGGGAAGATTCTCATTTTTAGTTGAGACATATTTCCTACACTGCTTTTTTTAGTTTTAGTAATGCATTTTTCTCTTGTTTTGAGGTCAGTAAAAAAAAAAAAGATAAGGTAAACAAGATATATTATTGTAAATGTGAAATATGAAGTATGAAGAGAATTAGTGAATATTCTGCAGTTAGGCCTCTAATCTGATAATTTTAAATTCCTAGCCTCATTGTTGTGTTCTGATTTGGTAGGTGAGACCTTATCAAAACTCTAAAAAGAAATGAAGGGATAAGTTACCAATTTATATTGTGATATTTGTCTGGAGATTTTTTTTTCTGGTAATGTATGAGATATAAAATATTGGCAAGCATTTAGAATTGTGTTCCATGCTGAGTTTGTTTAACAAACTAGTGAATTTGAGCTTGTTTTGCAAACAAGCATAGAGAAGTTGGTTTGCAAAATGCAGACAGAATAATATCTCATGTAGAATCATACAATTTTGTGTCAATAGTTCCTTGAAATTGATATTAAAATATTCTGAAAATATAGAAAGAACAGAGCACTTTATTAAAAAAATAAAGAATATCCATGTAGGTTATACCATGTGTATTTAGAAATAAGACCTGTTGAATCCAATAAAATTCATAGGTCTAAAGTGTGTGTGTATGTGTATGTGCGTATAATTTTGGACTACAATAAATTTACAGAAATTAGCTTTCCAAAACATCTTCTATATTCAGTTTTCTCTTGTTATTCCAAACCATACAATTAGCTAAGATCAGATTGGTTTTTTAAAACTATTTTTTAAGTATAAAAATTTGAAGAAAAATGAGATTAAGGCAATATTTTATGAGTACTGCTAATGCAGTAATTTTCTATATTAGTTTGTATACTGCCAACAATTTTTATTGTAAATAGAATTATGTAAATTGCATTGCAGTGGCTTGTTCTGAAGTTTTCTGCAATTGTATATTTAAGTAGTAGTGCTTAAATAGTACTTTTCACAAGTAATCATACAAGTAATGGACGATCAGGATTATATCTCTGCAAGCAATCTTATTCTTTATATATATAATTCAGTATTGAATTTCTCGACAGATTCCTCGACCTTTTGCCCTCTTTATTAAATATGTTCGTGTTGTTTCTCATACCTTGCAAAAACAAGAGTTGGTGTTTGTTCAGCTCTGTAATAATTCTTTAATAGACCACTCAGAAAGTATATGTAAGTACTGTGCAAATATTATTTCTGAACATTGTTATCTTATAGGAACCATGCTTCCAGTTTTCTGTGTTGTGGAACATTATGAAAATTCCATTGAGTATGATTGCAAGGAAGAACATGCAGAATTTGTTTTAGTAAGGAAGGACATGTTATTCAACCAGCTAATTGAAATGGCATTATTATCACTTGGATATTCTCATAGCTCTGCTGCCCAAGCAAAAGGTAAATGTCATGATAAATTACAAAATAATTTGTATTTATTAATGGGGACAGTGAAGCACAATTTCCTTGGTTTCAGGAATGTTAAGAATGCAAAATATAGTTGCTGTATATGTAACAGTAATACATCCTTCAAATTTTGCTTAGTTCCATTTTCATAGCTATTTATTTTATTCGTAGGAAACGTTGAGATATGATAGTACTTTTCAAATAATTTTAGTGAAAGAGGCAACATTAACAATATATAAATTTAAAGCATTTTTCAATAGATGAGTAGTTAAAAATTAACTTTAAGCCTCTGGTTCTGTTTTTTTGGTTTTTTTTGGTGAAATTTGCACATCTTTAGTGTGCAAAAGAGTAAGAAGGTGTAGGGCACTGTTTATGATTTCTATAGATTTCTGTATCTGTTTATCAATTCTTGCTGCAAGAGAAGAAAAAATTAAACGGTGAATTGATTTTAAATTTCATTAAAAGATGGAAGTTATTTACAAGTAATTTTACAAACATATTCTTTTATCTAATTTCTTAACATTGTTGACATAGTTTTCCTGGAATCGTTCTGTTTGATGCAGGATTGATCCAGGTTGGGAAATGGAACCCAGTTCCTCTATCCTATGTGACAGATGCTCCTGATGCCACTGTAGCTGACATGCTGCAGGATGTTTATCACGTAGTCACACTGAAAATCCAATTGCACAGGTATGTCACATACAGCAGAAATCTGAGTAAGAATCAGAATCTGATATATTGTGACTACTCCAAATCTGCTTAACTCAGCATAAAAACTGTAAATATTACCTACATTCTTTTGTTACTGCAGTATGGGGGTAATAAACCAGCCCACAATATGGTAAGAAATTTTATATTTAGATAGTTCTGTTTCACAGCTTTTTTTTCCTGGGATCTCATTAAAAGTATATAGCATTTTAGTCAATTAAATGATGCATTGCAAGAAGGCATTTTACATAAAGTTTACTTAAGAGAAAAATATTTTTGCATATCATGAACAGCACCATCTGTGTGCATTTTGAAAAAAGAATGACTTGTTCACTCTTATTGTTGCAGTCAAGGCTTTAAAATTTCGCTGTAACTAAAAGAGGGGGGAAGCTAATATATTAATTCTTTTCATGATCAGTCGTGAAAAGGCATTACACCTTAAATTGTTTTACCAAGCGCATCAGAGCAGGAAGGTAGAAGTAACATGGAAAAATAGTCGCCACATGCAGCTGATGTATAATTCATGCATCAATACAGCAGATGTGTTGTATAAAGTAATTAACTAATCGGAACAATCAGGAGACTGAGAGCAATCTCCAGATGCATCTGCTTGATGCACAGAATGAAATCTGTCTGTCTTAAAGGAATGTTCTGCAGCAGAATGCAATCCTGTAATAATCCTTTTTCTAATCAATGTCTCAAATAGTTGCCCTAAACTAGAAGACTTGCCTCCTGAACAATGGTCTCACACAACAGTAAGAAATGCTCTGAAGGATTTACTGAAGGATATGAACCAGAGTTCATTGGCCAAGGAGTGTCCCCTTTCACAGGTACTTAGCATAAAATTCAGTAAATAGGCAGTGTTGAACTGAGATTTCTGCATACAGTTGCCACTAGAATTTTTGGAAAAAAAAATAAGAATTCACATTTTTACATTGATGTACTATATTTTAAGCATCAATCAACCATTTAAGATAGTGTAGTCTGTGAACAAGTTGAATATTCATTCAATTTTAATATCAAAACTGCTTTGAAATTTTTTATCAGAAGAACATGTTTATTATAATAGTTAATGGAGATCATAAAACCATTCCCAGGTTTAATTTTTATGGTACATAAAAAGTAGATTAATTTTGAAATGTTATAAAAGCTATTATACAGAAATTTAATTTAACTAATTTAGCTATATAATACTAAATAAACAACTTTTGCATAATGGATAAAAATGATTCAACTACATTGCTAAAAAAACTTCTGAATTCATTCCCACTGTTGAGGTTTATATGAGAAATGTGCAAATTAAAATGCACTTGTATTAGATTTTAAGATAGAAAAAACATGCAATAAATTATAATTTCAATTTAATTACAGTATTATTCTATGTGGATAAATATTTTCAATCAAAAATTATTTTGATGTATTTTTAGATTCAATGTTCCCCCCTACTTAATTTTTGTGGAAGGAAATGTAATCTTGATCATTATCAGGATGTACAGTATATAGTCCCTTCATTAATTCATTCTGATTTCCATAACCATAAATAATTGTCCAAAGGTAACTTCTGTAGTTTCTACTACCAATCCATTTGATTTCTCATTCAATTGATCAATTGTCAGTATAATCAATCTTTCTTAGGTTTTTTTTTTAAGATATATCATGCAGATAAAAAATTTCAAATGGTTATACCATCATGAATCACACCACAAAGTTGTTAGATTAAGTTTCAGAGCAATATGAATTCCCTTACTGACTATGCAAGTGGTAGTGTCTTTCACATTAAAAAGAAAAACTATTTTGACTTTAAAGATAGAAAAGCATAATTAGTTTATATGCTAAACCAAACTTACCGATCCGGAAATATTCTCATATGAAAAAGCATGTGTGCGATATTAGTTTAAAATTAACAAAACAATTAATATATTTTATTTCAGTAAACCTTTTTACAAATCTGTAAAATAAGACAATGTTTTTATTCTTATGTTGTAGCTTGAGACTAAGGGACACCTAATTCATTTTGGAGACAGATTTGCACTTGGAACTTCCTGATTTACAGCTTGATCTTTTTCTCTTGATTCTGACACTATTGATTGTTCAGCTTCTAGAAAGTAGTTTAATTACATTTGAATTATTATTTAATTTTTATGTTTAACATACCAACTTTCTTAATAAATGTTATTGAAATAAATGGTTGTTTTATCCAAACAAATGTTGAATCTTCGGGAATCAAGATATGTAGGATATATTCCCTGTTTTCTTCGGAATGTTTATGTAGATAGAACATTTGTATTTAGAAAACTCATATGCCTACTAGAGGCTTTGACCTGAGTATATTTGTGGTTACCATGTAAGAATCAATCACTCTTACTTTTAGGACATAGAAACAAAAATGATGCTTGCAATTTTTATTGTACAAAAACATTCATTTGGGGCCATGGAATTATATTTACATTTGATAAGATCTTATCCAGTTCTGTGTGTAAATGGAGATTTCCTGGTAATTCAATGGTTTCCAATGAAAGATTGTGATACAAATATCAGAAGTAAATATAGCTAATATGTGTGGGTAGTCCCTTTAGTGCTGATTTTAAAGACAGTGCAGATTGATAGTCTGATGCTATGTATGTTTGATGCGCACATTACTTAGAAATAAGTTCCACTTTGTTCAGTAGTTTCTTTGTAAATAGGTTTCTATAGACTTATATATAAAAAGAGCAAATTAATTTCCAGAAAACATATTTTGCTTATTTTGACACATATTGCATTCTAGTTGCAGCTTGTCCAGAGTTATATATGTGATGCAATGAGAAATGAAAAGATCTATCTCCTTTATATCAGTTTCATTACATTAAATGTAATCTGAAAAACTAATAAGACAGTACTTCTCAACCTTTGATATTTTAAGTTCATTTTGCCAAATAATTTTGGTCTTAACTATGATAAAACAGAAAGATATTTTTCTCTAAACAGACATTTGAACATTTATAGGCATTATAATTATTATTTGCAGAAAATTTAAAAAACTTAAAGTTTCAACGTTTTGCCTTTTACCCTACATATATTGTTTTCTGGATTTCACCTTGCCACCTGCTTATCACCCATTAGGAGCCACTCTGCTAAACAGCATTAATATACAAAGAGAATATTAATTTTATTGGACTTAGGTATTTTATTAATTCATTCAATTTGTATGCCACCTGCCCCCTAGTGATTTTGGAAGAGTATAGTAATCAAGCACTCATACTCTTCTTTTTTCCCCAGAAATCTAGGTGAGAATTTTTACATGCCAAGTATCATTGGGCTAATATCACTGAGAAAGAATTGTATTCCATTTTGCATGCTTGTATCACTGGTTTCAGTTCAATTAAGTATAGAATTGTAACAATGTTAATGTTTCAATATTGTCTTGTATAATTTTATGCACAAATATAATGGACAGAGAAAAATAATCCTCTGTAAGATGGATATAAAATCATGTTATTTAAAGTTATTAAGAAGACTTGCCATTGCCTACTAATTTTCCATATTCAGCATATCAAAAACTAAGAAACAGATTTGTATTGAATCTGAGATTTTGAGTCAAAGATTTAGCTTTATATAAACCTATACTAACAGTCCTAAGGAAGTCATTAATAAAGAATCACTAATGAATGATTTCGCTTATATCAAACAAAATCATCTTGTATATACTCTATGTATTGGGCTGTCTTACATATTTTGTGTTTTATTTAGCACTTTTTCACCATCAGTATAATGAAATTTGCATTCTACTTTTTGTTTATAATCGTAGTTTTTTTTTCTTTCTTACGGCTTTTAAGAAATATATGAACATCCTTTTAATGGTTGCAGTACTTATGAAGTGTGCAAGAATATTTATTGCCACTATGTGTAAAGCAACTTACATATAACACACACACAAATGCCCATGTGCAGCATTTATTATGTACCCTGACAAGTTTGGGACCTAAAGATGGTTAGCTATTTGCAGAATAAATAAGCAGCAAATAGCTACTTATTGAAAGAATTATTTTGTGGTTTTGGAAATTAGCTTTGAAGTGCAGGGTATCTTACATTGACCTTTGCTTAAGCACTGCAGGATCATATCTCCAGTCTTTTGAGCTTTTGAGTAGACATCTTCATGCATTTTGTTATTTTAGTAGTTTTTAGCCTAATTTTGAAAGCCTTCTGCAAATGACCAAGTTTCTGATAAGAATATTCTATCATTAGAATAGTCCTGTAGGAACAACATAAAAGGGAGGAAATGACATTGCAGAAGGAGAAATAAAAAGTTCAGCCATTAATATGTGTTCAGTATTTCACTACAGATTTAAACTTTGTCTAAGCACCAGTGTCCAGTTTCCTCTATCAATTGTACATTTTATTTATGTAAAATATGAATATTTTAATTTCTAGGATTAAATCCCATATATTAGCATACTAAGATGGACAAAATGTAGGTTATGGTTGAGGAAAAGTAATCAAGCTTAAAGGCCATTATTCCTACAAAATAGATTTTCCTGGTTTAATATTAAACTTAGCTGTTGAGCACCAAGTTGGAGAAAAATTCTATGGAAGTGAATGAAGTTGTGATAGCATGGAAAACTACTTTCAAGGAAGAGTACATTGTGTTTTTCATTGTTTTTTAAAAGACTCATTTTCATTGAAAGTCATATATAAGTTTTGTACTATACTGCTAATTCCTTTAAGGCTGGTAAAATGCATTATTTGAATCTATCCGGTTATTGGAGTGAAGTTTAATTCAAATGGAAGGAACAGTACACTTCAGATCTGGCTGAGGGGCTCAGTATGTATTCTAAATGAGCCCCTATGAATACGGCAGTAGGTTAGATGTTTGCAAATTAAGAGAGAATTCAGATATGATGGAAGTACGATCGATCAGTGAGGGATTGTCTCTGTAGTTGAATGGGGGTTGTACTTCCTGTAAATAATTATACTGACTCAATATTAATTACTTAATGCTATGTTGTCATTAGGGGTGCTATCAATTGTTCAAAATATCTTTTTATCAGGTTTGATTAATATTTATCCATCAAATTCATATAACCACCCCTCTCCCTTCTCTGGGCAGTGCACTAAAATAGTGCACTATTTTAAAGGTAGCCTAGATAATTCTGGAAATTTCCACTTAAAGCACTGAGTCATATGTGAAACAGACTTTCAAAAGACTGCAAACACTCCATCCAGAATAAATGTTTGCGTTTGAACAGCTGAATTCATCTATTGCTATGTTAGTTGTGGTCAATTTTATGCCATTTTGAAGTACTGAATTTAATTTTAAGTCCCAGATAATTTGGGCCTCTTTTATCTCAAGGATCACTTGATTCCACATCTATAAGATTGATGCCGGGTATAGTATTATCTACTATATCTTTTCACTGATGGCATTCCATTTCATATTTTTACTACTGTCTGGCCTCTACTTTCCATTTGTTTTGATTTTTTTTTAAAGGTCCATTTTAGAGATTGTAATAAATTGGTGTTTGGTTTTTTAAAATAAGACCAATTTTACTTGATTTAAAATATACGTATTTCACTTCAATTTTATACAAATGCAGAAAGGGAGACACACACACTGATATGGACAAAGAAAAGAAGTATCATTGTTCTGATGCCTGGCAATATTTTTTGTGACATGTTATGGATTGGGTGCAGAGGGAGACTGCAAAAGACAAGAGTTGTAAAGTGGTGATTCCACGGACGGTATCTTGCAAACTTTTCACCCTTCCAAAATGAATAAATAAACAAATTAAATAAATAAAATAAATTCAGCAGATTCCTTATAATGTTTCTTGCTTTGATTGCCTCACTCTTTTTTTTCTAATTTCCTTACATTTGATATATTTGCCGTCACCTTGAATTATAAATAATCCACATGCACAACATTTATAGCAAGTTGATCAACATTAACTATCACATAACACAATATTTATAATGCCACAAACAAACTTGTAACAACTTGGAATCAGCTTTAATAAATAAATAAATAAATAATTTAATAAATATTTAATGGAAAAGTGCTGTTAAAAGTTATATTTCTTCCTAATTCATTGATTTACAGATGTGGAATAACAGCTAAGATAATATAGCTTATCTCTCCATATTTTCTTTATAGGATTCTTTCATTTATCAGACTATAAAACAGCATTTACCTGAAGGATGAAACAAGTAATAGCTGTTTCCAATTGTCAAACTGGTCTAGGGCCTGATTTTTTACATTTCTTTATTGAGAAATATTTTTAGTATATGTTAGCTGCTTAAAGTATAGAACAGCCAGAAATATAAGATCATACACATACATGTACAATACTTCTATATTTAAAATTGTTATAGGCTATAACTTTTTAATTTTAATTTTACAAATGCTTATACTCAGTCTGTGAAAAATGGAGAAAACCACATTAGCAGTAGCAACAGCAACAACAAATACTTTTATATGTTTTCACAATCACAATAGTTGCATCATGTCATAGAACAGTTGACTGTTAATACACAATTCTTTGTTACCAGTCCTTTGAGAATTAAGGCTGTTTCTTGTATGTATATGATGCAAACAATGTTGCAATGGCAGTTGACTATTTAATATTGCCCTATACATTTGACTATTTAATTATTGCCCTATACATTGTAAGCCGCCCTGAGTCTTCGGAGAAGGGCGGGGTATAAATGTAAACAAAAAAAAAATAAAAAAAAATAATATAAAAGTGATAGGTCAGTTGATCTGCCAAGTTCATCTCCCTCCCTCCCTCCCTCCCTCTCTCTCTCTCTCTCTCTCTCTCTATTTATATATATATATATATATATATATATATATATATGTATGTATGTATGTATGTATAATTTGAATTTTTAAGAACTATATAGTTTCAATTTTAGAGAATATTTTATTAATCTGATACGTTTCAAAACTATCTCACAGAAATCAAAGCAAACTAAAATAGAGGCCCAAAGTAATATATGTTCAATTTTTTATTCAACTTACTTGTTTTAGCATTGGATTGGTGCTTTAATTCTCTGGAATATTTTTCAGACTACCTGGGGAAAAAATAAGAGTTAATTTCTCATTTGTCTTGACACAAGTATTCATAGAATATATTATTTTCAAATATTTTTGGTTTGGTCTTTGACCATAAGTGAGCCACTGAATTACAAAGAGATACCAAATGCTATGGATCAAAACTTTCAAGTAGTAGGAAAATTTGCACCGTGCAGGTAGTCCTTGACTTAGGACCATTTGTTCAGCAGTTGTTCAAAGTTATGAGAACCCTGAAGTAAAAGACTTTTGATTCATGTCCAAAATTAGTGCTGTAAAAATCCTTCCTTGGTCACATGATTAGCAGCCTGCCTGACAAAACTCCAGAAACACTACAATTCCCCCCACCCTCCTACATCTCCCAATCTTTTGGGCTCCTGCCATTCTTCATTCTACCTAGTTGTCTTCACTGTCTTCCTCTTCAGACTTAAGATGAGGCTTTATTAGTAAAGTTGCTGGGGCTGGCTTCATGCTGTTAAAAGGAATGGGGGGAGGAGCCAAAATCAATCTTTATTTCACAGCATGAAGCCAGCCCCAGATCTACCCAGGAGCTCTGTAGAGTGCTGTTTTGACATAGTATGGCCCAAGGCATAGCTTTGCCTTTTTTAATAGCACAAAAGCAAGTGGCAGAGCACAAGGCAATGGATTTTGGAGTGCAGGATGGTAAGAGAAACTAGGACTAGGCTAAAGTAATTTCGGGTTCGCAAGGCATGGCAACCAGCCCAAAGCTTTTTGCCACTCATAGGTGCAGGGTCACCTAACAAGCAGAGATGAAAAAGAAGATGGGTAGCTGGGGTAAATTGGAAGCAGGCTGTATCTTATTGAGGAATGACTTGGATTGGCTTGGATACTCAGTTAATAGATACTTTGCTGCTGATTTATGTTTGTATTCAGTGTCTGATGCATCTCACTGCAGTGTCCAATAGTCAACAACCTTGATGGACTTTAGATACCCCGTTAACATTTTTCCATTGTGGCAGTGTCTTGGTGAAACCTTTCAGCATGCTTGTCACTGACTGGACTTTTAGATTTTCAGGAAAGAAGTCCAAATGTAAATGCAGAAAATGAATCTTCGGTGACATGTTGCATTTCATGGTCTGTAAGAAGTTTGTCAACCAGCTGGATATAGTTTAGTGCTCTGTAGTTGCCAAGAAAATTCTCAATGACATTCTTGAATGCTTTCCAGGTGATTTTCTCTAGCCCCTCTAACAGATCTTCAAACCACTTGTCATTGACGACATATCTGATCTGTGGACAAACAAAAATGCATCAGTTATTCTTGGAAATATCTCTCCAATAATGAAAACCTTCACCTTGATCATCGCTTTCACAACATTTTTCATTAGTCCTAATTTTATGTGAAGAGAAGGTGAAAATATCTTATAGGTCAACAAATGGTTCATGTGCTATGGGTTTTTTTCCTATCCTGGAACCAAATTCTTTTACAGTGGTCATTTCTTTTTAAAGTAATGTAAGCCTTTTGCACATTACTGTCTCATTCGGATATGTAACAACAATAGTTGTTAAATCCAAGCTGCATTCCAAGCAGCAGAGCCACTACATTAGATCTCCACAGATATTCCAGGTATTCTTGGTGTACTGAATATGCTTCAACTACAGTTCCATGTTTTTGTATTTTTCTTCCATATGTGCAGCCTAGTTAACATGTTCTGAAGGGCATATAATGCCATTGTGTAAAAACAGAAGATTTCTGTAAAATGGTATGTGATATGTTAAATTACAGGTTATCTTCATGCTTAGGAGTCAAAAATGTATAAGATATAGCCCAAAATGTTGAGGTAGTAAAATCTTTGTTATCCAGTGTTATAGTAGCAGTTTTAAATGCTCCATTTCATTTAGTTAATATTTTCTTTCATTTATAAGTTGTCACAATCTATATTGGCTTGTTTATAAAAATAAAACAATATTAAAATAAAAATATCAGCACAAAAGAAATAATACAATAATACAAATTCATCATTCCCCCAAATGATCTCCTACAGTCTGTCCTAAATTTCCTAAAGAGAATGTACTAATTTGACTTCTATGGAAGGTTGTTCCATAATAGAGAAATGCAGCAAAACAACAACGAAAACAAACAATATCCACTATATGCAAAGCTTTGCCCCCTTAACTTCTCAGTAATAAGAGATTAACAAACTTCCTGGGAAACTGAAGCAAATGATATTAGAAAATCATCTGAGTCCTTTGTAGATGAACACAAAAACTGATTTGCACTCATAATCAATGGGCAACCAATTCAAAATCCACAGTAAGGGAATTACATGGTTATGGCAGCTCTAAATTACCGATATACAGTCTGATGCACTTTGTGCTAGTTGCAATTTCTAAGTGATCTTCAAAGGTGGTATTGTGAGTGTACTATAGTAGACTAGTTGTGTACTGATAAATTCTTGCTATTCAGAATAAATATGCTATTCAGAGTAAGACCATAATCACCCACCCACTATTTAGCAGGAGTCCAGGAAGATCATCCTGGTCATAGACCTCTTCATTCAGGGGACATGTCAGCACATCCCAAGTTACAATTAGATGTAGCAGTTTGCTTTTCTGAACACATGGCAATTTGGGTTTCACTTGGATTAGATTTAGGCAGCAATGGAGCACCCTTTGATTTACTTTCCTCTTTTTTTTGTATCCTTGAACCATAATGAAAATACTAACCTCAGAATTTGAATATACAAACAGTGAAAGGCAACGCCATTATTAGAATAACACGATGGTAAGCAATAGTAGTGGAACAATTTATAGACAGATGTAAATGTCTTTATGAAATGCAATGCCGTACTACAAATAATTTTAAAAGCCTTTTCTGTATTTGTTAGCATTGGTGTTGAGGTCAGTGAAAATCTGTTTTGTTTTAGAGCCATGCATCTATATTATTTATTTTGTTTTCATTTAATTTTCCAGTGAATGTTTTAAAAAAAAACCACCAAACACAATTTATTACTTTTCTCATTTGAAAATTGTATATATTCTTGAAATAGTGTGAAGTG
The DNA here is from genome assembly GCF_028640845.1 of Ahaetulla prasina. NCBI lineage: Eukaryota > Metazoa > Chordata > Lepidosauria > Squamata > Colubridae > Ahaetulla > Ahaetulla prasina. Next base: position 99,618,784 of record NC_080542.1, read on the forward strand.
TTTCAAAGAGGGATTTCCAGAAGCATGTTGGCACAAGTGAAACACCTTACCTTGAAGAGTGAGCAACTAATTCTTGGAAAACTTAGGTGAAAACTCAGTAGATTTATAAGAAAAATGCTTGACTTTTACTAACATGCTTTGCAGAGCAATTTGTTTTGAGTGTTCTTCACAACCCTATTTCCACCCAAAATTTACTACTTTTTATATATATTTTACACCTCTTAATAAACACTTTTTATATTTCGCATACTTTATATAGTACATGCTCTGTTTACAGCTTTTTAGATTTAACATTTCTCCAAAATTCTTATACTTTTTAAGTGCATTTCGGTTTAAGAATACTGATTTAAACTTCTAAGTTACAGTAAGAATAGTGACTAGCAAAAATGGTGACTGCACCAGGAGCTGTTGATAGAGTTCTGCAGAGAAATTGTTGAGTCTGTCATTTGTACTTCTTTAACTGTCTGGTTTGCTACCAAACAGACAGATACATACTCCAATGGATAATTAGGACTGCAGAAAAAAACAATTGCAGCCAGCTTACTTTCTGTAGATGACCTATATATTGCATAAGTCAGAATTAGGGCTGAGAAAATACCTATATATCCTTAACATCAGTGGTGGGGTTCAAATAATTTAACAACCGGTTCTCTGCCCTAATGATTTCTTCCAACAACCATTGGAAGTTAACAACCAAACTGCTCAGAAAGTTAACAACCGGTTCTCCCGAAGTGGTGCGAACTGGCTGAGTCCCACCACTGCTTAACATCCTGGAAATAACCTGTTTCAACTCTTCTCAAGATGCCACTACAGCTTTTTTCTATATAGCTTTTTGGGCCTTTAAACATATCACATTAACACCCCTATATATGTACACACATGGTGTGTGTGTGTGTATGAGATGTATATGTTATATGTATACACACAACTTGCACATAATACACACACACACACACACACACACACGTGTGTATATGTATATCTGTGTGTGTGTATGAGATGTATATGTTATATGTATACACACAACTTGCACATAATATGTGTGTGTGTATGTATATCTGTGTGTGTGTATAGTTTGTACATAAGTGTGTTTTTGTATACATATGTGTGTGTAGTGTGTACATATAAAATTTGCATTCCAAAGAATAGCATTTATTTAGAGACTTTTTTTATAGGTGTATCACCAAGTATATAGAGATGTAGTTATGCAAACTGCATAATGCCTATGTAAATCTTATTTATACTTGCATTTTAGTCCTTTTATGATTTATCATATTCCAAGGATAGTTTTTTCCTCTCTCTGCTTATTATATTGTTGGAACAGAAAAGGAATGGAGTATCTTCAGCCACAATACAAATTGTTAATATGGTTGAAATTACAATATTTTAACAGCTATTAAATATATTTTCAGAAGAGGAGGAACATACTGGGGTGAATTCTGCAAATGAAGCACAGGAGGACAGTGTAGAAATTTATGTTAAATCCACAGTAATCCATGACACTGAAGGACATCTGAGTTATAATCCCATGAAAGCCCATGCTTCCAAATGGGTAAGAGATTGATATCTATGGAGCCCTTTGCTGTTTGGAAATATCCAGGCATACACAATAAACTTCTGTTGTCTGCTTCTCCCTGTATGGAATGGATAGAAGCTACCCACTTTTCCCCTAGAGAATTCCACCTTTGTCTACTAGTGGAAGTATTTAAATAGTTACTATAAAAATTTTATAGTAACTGTATAATGTGATTCTTTTTTAATGTGACTTCAACAAGATCATGTCCTTCCTAAAATAAATACTATGTGATTACTTTTTAAAGTTTTGACAGTTTAAACATTTAAACTGACAGTTTAAACAGTCTGAACATAAAACAATCTAGAATTGACAAAATAATTTAAATATGATTATATTGAATCCTGTTTAGAATTATATTGCAATATCTTGCATAAACTTACTTATATTTTAGATAATAACATATTTGTGATTTATGTAGAGTTTGACAGCTTACAAAATAGGGCCATGTATATGCAACCTTGGGTTCTAAAGATGTCATTGATTATGATAGGAAAAAATACAGAATCTTTGGGGCATTAATTCAGATTCTAGAAGGTTAATACAAATAATGTTTGTGTGCAAACATGCATGTGTGCTATTCCTGCAAGTTATTAAATCCCCAACTAATATCCAATCTACAGCCCTTCAGCTTGGGAGGTAAAGGAAGTTTAACCCAAAAGTTGCCTTATTGGAAATTTCTGCTATAAAGCATTGAGGCAATAATTGGCCATGGACAAATCACTTGTAAATTTTTTGAAATTTACCTAAAGATTGTATAGTTCTCATTCTCTTGATTTTTATAGATAGAGGCCACAAAACTTTACAGAAATAAGCTTAAAACTGAAGTTGCTATCAAAATATTCTTATTTACTCACCACTTTCATATTTTAAAAAAGCATTTTCATATTTTAAAAAAGCTATGAAAACTAGATATCTGTTCATTTTATATAAAATAAGAAGAAACATTTTCAGATATAATAAACCCTCAATATATATTCTCATTACAGATACAATAGCAGTAGCATTTAGATTTATATACCACCTGATAGTGCTTTACAGCACTCTCTGAGCAATTTACAACGTCAGCATATTGCCCCCAGCAATCTGGGTTATCATTTTATTGATTTTGGAAGAATAGAAGGCTGTCAACCTTTAGCCTGTCAAGATCAACACAGATTTTGGGCAGAATTAGTCTGCAATACTGGATTGTAACCACTGTACCACCAGGGATACAATTTTTACATTGTATGTTCTTATGCATGTGTAGCATTCTGTTTGTTATTGTATACAAATGTAAAATCCCATTCGTATTTTAGTTAATACCTGTCTCTTCTTTTAGTCTTAAAGGGATACTTCAATTTTATTTTAAGAATAGCAACCCCCTCAGTCTCTTTTGACTTTCAGAAAGTTATTACATGCCTAGCTTTCCTTACATTTCCTTTACCTAAAGCTATGATTCCAGTCATACTTATTTTTGTGCATTTATTACATATTTTAAAAGATTTGAATTCCATCTATTCTCCAAGGAATTAAAGGACTCATTACAGATAATATCATATTTAACCAGTAAAACATTTTGCTTTATTATGAGACCTTTAATGTCAAACTCAAAACATAGGCACAAAAATTCAATGCTCATCAATCATAAATATTTACTAAAATAGCAATTAATTTAAAACAGTATATAACATTGTGCATCAAAAGTTCTCCCAAAAAGGAAGGTATTTATTAAATGAATATGCTTCCTGCTCACAATATTTGCCCAAATGCTTTGCTTTTAATAAAAAGAACACTGTAACTGTAAGAGTCTAAAAATTGAATTCAACATTGGAATTTAATTTCACTTTTCTTTGCATAATGTTTTGATATGTAAATGTTCATGGCAAATTATGTTTTCTGTATTTCCAACTACATCTCTGTAATTTAAAAATTGCATTGTGTCTATTATGTTGCTCAGAATTTTCTGTCCTCCTTAGATAATATTTTAGATTTCTTCTTAAATTATACAAAACTTTTTGCTAAAATTAAATACTTCTTTGGAACTAATATTTGGCAGTATATGGCATGGTAATCAATAGAAAGCTTGAAAATCTTCTAAACATGTGACTTAATAGTAGTGATAAATTGTAGCAAAAGGCTGTCAAATTGCAACTATGTGTCATTTGTAATAACAATCTTTTAAATATCTTTTTATAAAATTAATTACAGTTTAGTAGAAATACAGTAGCTGATGGGGGCCCCCAATCAGAATCATAACATAACATAACATAACAACAGAGTTGGAAGGGACCTTGGAGGCCTTCTAGTCCAACCCCCTGCCCAGGCAGGAAACCCTACGCCATCTCAGTTAGATGGTTATCTAACATTTTCTTAAAAATTTCCAGTGTTGGAGCATTCACAACTTGTGAATCTGTATACTATATTTCCTTTTCCCCATCTTGTTTCTTAAAAATTAGCTTCCTTATTAAGTTGTTTTTAATTTTTACGATACATAAATACTGACACTGAGTATTCAGAAGATACTTGAGCAAAGATAGAGCAATCATCTTGAGATGAATCAGAGAGACAGAAACAAAGACAAAATGTAATAACAACAAGGAAAGTGAAGTAGGTATATTTCTGAGCTAATTGGCAGTGTGTTGGAAACAACTTGCATATTTACTTCAAACAGTAATGCTCAAGCAACTGTTATGCTGACTTTACATTTTATGCATTCTTTACATTTTATATGTTCTGTAAAGCTAAATTTATTTGTTTGTTCGTTTATTTGTTTAAACTTGCTGTCCCATCCCAATTCTCTCTTCATTCCTGAACAACCTGTTCCTTTTACTCGGGTCAATTATACTTTGCTGTACTTGTTTCCACTATCTATACTGTCAGTAGAGAAAAATCACATTTTCCCTGAGATTTGTCCCACTTTTTTCAGCCAAATACTATTTTTCATAATATTTTATACATTCCACCTTATAATTTTAAAGTTCAGCCAAATGGTATAGTAGCTAACATGTTTAACTGGCACCAGAGAGACTTTAAAAATTCATGGAAGTTCAATGGGTGTCACACTCTCTTAGCGTAAGCTACTTAATAAGATTGTTGTGGGGAACAAATCAGAGGAGGGAATTCTCTATATGCCATCTTGAGTTCATGAATGAAAAGTAAATATAACAAATAAAAGTTAGCTATTTTTAGTTTCAGTCAGTTTTTCCATGTAGAAATTTTAAGAACAGGTGGAGGACATATTTTCTCCTTTAGGAAAATTGTTTCTTCAATAATATTTTTTTTTGGGGGGGGGAGATGCCATGACAACAGATGGCAGAAACACTTACGTTATATAAATGCCCACATAATGAAAGTTAAGATATTGTTCCTACTATTATGTTTTTAAACAATATTGAATAAAGTGATTATTTTCCATCTTATTTTGGATAGAGTTTCAATATCTGCTCCTGAATCCTAAATCAATTACATTATTTGATAACTGTATACCATATACCAGCTATTGTAGCCATTTGGGTACATGATAGTGTCCCTGAGATCAAACGCAATGCTAGGAACTAGCTTGCCTTCCTTCCTTCCTTCCTTCCTTCCTTCCTTCCTTCCTTCCTTCCTTCCTTCCTTCCTTCCTTCCTTCCTTCCTTCCTTCCAGATGGTTTTCAATATATTTACAGCCTTAGCTTGGATATACAATATTAATTACTTTGAATTTTCAGAATGTTTATTCAATTTTAAGCATGGATAGTATGTTAATAAGTCATAATTATTTGTTAAATATATGTCGTGTATCAGTGTTTTTTAATATTAGCAATAGTGTCAAATTTTGTGTACATCAGTTTGTGTCTATTTAAATACTTGATGAATTTATTCATACATCTGACTATTGTATTCAAACTATCAATTAGGTTTGCAAAAAGAAAAAGAAAAAATGGAAGAATTATGACTTAAATCTACATAAATCTGTTGGAAATAGCAGTCACAATTTAATCTTTGTGATTTCCTGATTGGCTACTATTTCTTTAAGGCTTGTCTTGAATTTCACAAAGTTCAAGAGCCATTGTATTTCCAGAATAGCAAAATAAATAATAATAATAATAATAATAATAATAATAATTTAATTTAATTTGTATACCGCCCTTCTCCCGAAGGACTCAGGGCGGTTTACAGCCAAGTAAAAACAACAATCAATAACACAATACAAATAAAACAATAACTAAAAAACTTATTCAAATTTGGCCCCAATTTAAAATAAATTTAAACCATAAAACCCAATTAAAAATTAAAAACCCAATAATAAGATCTAAAAATTCTATGCCAGTCCTGCGCGGAAAAATAGGTACGTCTTCAGCTCGCGGCAGAAGGTCCGAAGGTCAGGGAGTTGTCGGAGTCCAGGGGGAAGTTCATTCCATAGAGTAAGAGCCCCCACAGAGAAGGCCCTTCCCCTGGGGCTGACAGCACCCTAAGGAGTCCCTCTCTGTGAGAGCGCATGGGTCGGTGGGAGGCAAACAGTGGTCCCGTAAATACCCCGGTCCTAAGCCATGGAGCGCTTTAAAGGTGGTAACCAACACCTTGAAGTGCACCCGGAAGACCACAGGTAGCCAGTGCAGCTTGAGCAGGATTGGTGTTATATGGGAGCCACGAGCAGCTCCATAAATACAGGTAGTCTTCCCTTAACATGCTAATTTGAACTGTAATTATGTCAATAAGTGACATGGTTTAAGTTAAAAACCTTGTCACTGTGCAGTTAGTGATGACAGTTCTGGTTGCTAATGTTAAATGATGATTGCATGGATTGTTACTGGGACTTTATGTAAATACAACTTATGACTTCCTGCTGGCTTTGTCTGTGACTTTGCTTTTTGAAAGAGAGGGAAGGTCACAAATCATAATTACATGACCCTGGGACACTGTAATGTCATCACAAGCTGGGGATACTACAATAGTCATAAAAGCAAAGATCCATCATAACTACTACTTGTTTTATCACTTGTAAATTCGAATGGCCATTGAATAAGAGGTTGTTGGAGTTTCTGATGCTTTTCATAATGTTTGAAATTGTCTTTAATAATTTTCAAAAAAAATAAGAGTCTAGCTACCTATTAAGCTGAATGAGAAATCTAAACGATGTCACTGTGACCTGGTAAATAAATTCTGGAATAAAATATTCTGGCTTGGTGCTATAAATGAATTCGGCCATTGTTTCTAGTTTGGACATAAAGGAAGCTATAATTAATTATGGTTTCCTGATCCGTTTCCTATTCCAATGAAAGAAAATAAATGTCAATGTGAATATATATGAAGCTAGATCACAGTTCACTTTGTAAAATAGAGATTGGATTGCCAGAACGTAACAACTGTAATTCTGGTGGTTCTTTAATATAGTGTCTATTATTTATATCAGAAACAGCATTGTCATGAGCCTTATTTTAATGAATTAAAATATACAGACATTAAAAGCTATTCAGAGTTCATTTTTGTAAATAGGAGAGAAAAGGAACTAGAAGTTTGACAGGTTGTTCAGCAAGTGTGACTTCAACTGAGAATTATAAAATTAGATACTCCTTTATACTGATAAGATATTAATATGATACCTTTAAAATGTTACTGTTAACATTTGAAATCTGAAAATTACCCATAAGGAGTAATGGGTAGCAATTTTTATATTTTACTAAGAATGTAACATATTTTAATGGTATGTAGGAAAGACCTGGGCCAATTTGCAGAATGCAATGATATAACTAAAGCAACAGCTGGGACACAACAAAAAGTGGCTCAGACAATGATCCTGAATTTCTATGGGAGCTTGCCCCATGAAGTTCAGAGTGAACCAGGATAAATTCAGGATGATCGTCATTCAGTGTGAAATGTATATGGGAGGCAGGCTATATGACTTTTTACTGATCACACCAAAATGTGAAGGAAGCAGCAATTAAGTGGACAATACCATCTGATGCTGGACAACTATTAGAACTTCATGCATAAATTTAAATGATACCTTGGGCATCCCATATAGAGAATTGCTGCTAGTTGAGTGATCCAGAAGTCCAAACAGAATAAGGTCATATATTTCAGACTTTAAATTATTTGCCTGCAATGTAGGATAGAATGATTTAGCCTTTACAGGTGATTCTTGACGTATGGGATTGAAATGTTGGACATAAACCATTGCAGTCATAAGTGAGGCACTACACAGCCAGATTTGATTTTCCAACCATTTCTACAACAGTTGTGTTGAATCATCACAGTCATTAAGCAAACACCGTAGTCATATGTGCAACATTTTATCCAGTGGGTAGTTTTTGCCAGCAAACAGCAGATATGTTGCAAAATGGGATTATGCTGCAGTTGATCATAAATGCAATCCGATTGTTAAGCTCCTGAAATATATTCATTTGACTATGACCACAATAATTGTAACTTCAAGAATGGATTATTTTTTTCCAAGTATGTTGTAACTTTGAATGGTCATTAAGCAACCAATTGAAAGTACCTATATTGATCAGAGAAAGGCTGTCTGTGGAGCTAAGGGAGCCAAGGCTCTCAAAATATTATGGAGGAGCTGTATCAATGTTTTGTAATAATAGACACCTACCTGGGAGGATAAAGGAAGGAGGGAATGGTAAGGGGAAAATAACTTAAAGCCTGTGTTCCCCCAAGCCACTAGCTAAATGGTCTCCTCAATATCCAATGTGGGAGAATCCCTGCAATCCAGATGCCTCTCTTTAGAGAAGCAAAGCAGAAAGTATCAAAGCTATGCTTTTACTGTGGTGCCCAATAATGTTTGGTAAAAGCACTAGCATTAGACATAGCAATAAGATAGTAAATCAACAGATCATGTAGCCAGTAAGAGCTCAGCTTACTTCAAAGTAGTACACTGGTGAAACTTTACTGATCCATTTCTAAGAAGCTCCGAAGGGGAGCAGAGGCTTCCACCATTTAAGGACAATTTAAGGACAATTGTTGATAGCAGGCAAGCATATTTAATCATTCTTGTTATTGGTACTTTAGATTCTAGGCAGATGGTGGGATTTTCTTTTCCTGTAGACTTGAGGACAACCAGTAATTTCATATGTATAGAAATAATACAGAAGCTAAAGCTCTAGAAAACTTAAGCTCTAGAAAACCCAATGTTAGTCGAGATGATTGACAGCCACCAAGAGCAGGTTGACTTTGTAGCTGAATCAGCAAAAGTACAGTCATGTTCCCACTCCACCTGCAATACTTTCTGGGTTTTGCTAATTTTTATAGGAAATTCATTCTTAATTTTGCTGGCCACCTAAAACTGCCAGCTCCAATGAAAGGATCAGCAATTGTCATGATTAATCCAAGAACAAACAGCATTTCAAGGATTAAAACACCTTTTTGTTTCTGACCCTGACCCTTCCTGTCCCTTTGTGGTACACACAGATGCTTTCAATATGGCGATAGGGTTGCTGTCGCATAGAAGAGAAGAAACATATTTACCATTGTATTGAGCACAGTGGTTAGAACACAGTATTGCAGGCTAACTCTGCCCACTGCAGGAGTTTGATTCTGACAGGCTCAAGGTTGACTCAACCTTTTATCTTAAGGAGGTGAGTAAAATGAGGAACCAGATTGTAGGGGCCAATATGCTGACTCTATAAACCACTTAGAAAGGGCTGTAAAGCATTATAAAGTGGTATTTAAGTCTAAGTGCTATTGCTATTATTATTGCTATTGTAGGCCTTTTACACCTGAATGTTCTTCCCAACTGAAAGGAACTTTGATATTTTCAATAAAGAGATGTTGGTAGTAAAAAATGCTATTCGATGATAGAGATGTCTGCTGGAAGGAGCAATCCACCCTCTACAAGTTCATACAGACCATAAGAATTTAGAGGTTCGGCAAAACATTCAATCTTTCACCCCTCATCAAATTGCTTTGTTTTTACAAACCTTCCGGGCTTCCAAAACAATTTTTCAGATAATGTCTCACCTAAAACAATTCAATGCATACTCTCTCCCTTCCCCTCTCTCTCTCACACACACATCATAATAATTTTGAGATAGTGTCTCATCTAAGACAATACAATATATGGTCTCCTTCTCCCTCCACCCTCCCTCTCTCCCTCCTTCCCCATTCCCTCACACACACACACACACACTCCATAATAATAGCTATGCAATTCAGGATATGAGGGCCAGGGGCAAGAAGGTTCCTGATGGAGAGACAACTCTTGTGTAATTTTGGAGAGTTACCAGTAGAAGAGGAAATGACACAGCTACATTTTGTTCTCATTGTCCAAACTCAGTTTCCATTATGAACTCAGGATTGAGGCAATGAGTCTGAAGGGGAGAATGGTGTCATGGAATCTGGGGAAAAGTCTAGGGGAATGGGCCAACAAATGCTGCCTAGGGAATTATAGATAAGCATAGCTCAAAGCTGTATAATGGACAGGGCAAAAGGTTCCAAAGATACCTTCCTAATTTCTCAGAGTGTCCCGGAGACAGGAGAATTGTATTTTCCAACTTGCAATATTCTGTTAATGTAACTTTATAATAAAGTTGAAGTAGCTTATCTGGTTGTGTTTTGAATCTGGTCTACCTGGTAACGTTGGCAGGTATTAATGTATAAATAAATCCCTATCTGAAAACAAAGGCATGGGTTTTATAACAAGTAGATTCTTATTTGTATGCAAGCTTGTAGCATGACAAAAGAACATAATTTTGCGCACACACACACACACACACACACACATATATGTAGGTCTTTGGTTATTCGGGTTTTCTCCCGCGTAAAATTGGAAGTGTTTTGGCGACGTTTCGACGAAGTCTCATTCGTCATCTTCAGGCTTCAGCTTCGTGCTTCTGGGAGCAATGTGTGACTTCCAATTTTACGCGGGAGAAAACCCGAATAACCAAAGACCTACATACAAACACCCGCGAAAACCTCAGAAAATATGTATGTATGTATGTATGTATGTATGTATGTATGTATGTATGTATGTATGTATATACTATCTACCAATTAATGGAAACTTTCTGGGTAGAAGGCAGGATACAGTACAAACTGAAATAATAAAATCTCTTTCAAATAATTTTTCCAGGGTATGAAAAATACCTAAGCTGATTCATTTACATTTATAATCCATTTACTATATTTTGCTTCATATTTTGAAAAAGATTTTAGCCACTAGAAACGCAGTACAATACACAGATGGAACATAAGAGAAACTACAACAATCTGTGTCTGTAAAAGGAATGTTGCATCTTACATACTCCACTTTACCCTGTATAAACATATTTTGATGTCTGTTTTTATAGATTTTGAGGCAAGGAAGACTTTGTTAAAAGAATTGTTTTTTCCTGAGTAGTCGCAATTTCAATTTTGCTTTACCTGGAATATGAAAGCAGATGGTCTGCATCTCTTTTGAATATTTATAACTATCAAAAACAATCTCTTGTTATTCACCCTTAGGCTTATGAGATGTCAGAACTGTTCTAGTAGGGAAAAATTGTCTTGGGTGTTTACTAAAAGAGGATTATATTAAGCTGAAATGACTATACATTTTCTAGTTTAATATTTGTTCATCAGCTGTTTAATCATATTTAGATAATTGTGTAAATAAGTTGTTGTAACTCTTGCCCCATCTACTGATCTAGCTTGAATGCTTTCAATATGCAAAGACAAATGTCTATTTATTTTCCTTCTTTAAAAAAATTAAAAAGACCTGTTAAAGTTTTGTACATGATACTTTGAACATATGAGGGATATAGCCTAATATTAGGTTATTTCAGAGAACATCTGTTTTGGAAATTTCCTGTTATATTATTTGGCATACTTTCATAAGCAGTGAAATGTCTATTTTAATCGAAGTTGTTCATAATTTTTATCAAAGATGTGTATGACTAAAGCTTAAGATATTGTTAAAGAGGATAGAGGATATTTGGTTACAGTGGAGGATAAATGGATTTTTGACCTGAAGCTGAGCAATCACAGATAATAGATTTTGTAGTGGCTGGTTGAGTTGGCAGTAAAGCATGAACAGTTTTAGTTTAGATAATTGAACTGACCTGATTAATGTTGCTCTTTTTTGTTTCTGAAAAATACAACAATGCACTTTCAGACACAGCCATTTATGATCAGAGAATCTATATTCAGGTTATTATGAACCTATTCTGAATGCAACCTAAAATGTTGCATTCATTGCTGAAGAATGAAATAAATATAAAAAAAGTTATCTAAACTAAGTAAATAAATATAAGTAGATTGCTGAGAATATATTTTCTTTAAGTTAGAAAATGTATGTAAAATTACTTGGATGCCACTATGGTCATAATATGCAATAACATAACTCCAGATATTGAATAAATTTTTGTCCAGATGAAACAAAAATGAACTTTAGAAAAAAAAATTCAATCCCTATTGCCATACAGTTATGGAAGAGATAATTATAAATAATGCATTTGGCTGCAAAAGAAAGCTGAGATTGTGGCAGATGGTATCATCCCAGTGTAGTAGGGCTTTTGCAAAGGTGGCACCATTTCAGATCAAACCTTCATCAGACAATCACAAAAAGAACTACAGCTACTGGGTGTGTATACATGTGGGTACTTTTAGATGGTAAGTCACATGAGCTCAAGTAATTTACAGTAAATGGAGACAGGGTTCTGTGGGTTTTTAAAATATCTTTTCTGAGTTATGTGTCAAGAAAGAGCAAAAGCTGTTATCAAATCATAGAAACATCTACTTCTGACACCATACCATATTATAATTAGTTTCTTAGATTTATGGATCTTTACAAACTGCTAACATCTATAGCAAAATTCAAAAACAACTGAAAATGTCTAAGCTTTTGTAAAACTGACTACCTTCAAATGAATCTATACTTTGAAACAGAAGAGAATATAGCAAACATTTTTGTTTCTAAAATCAAGCTGTAAAGATCATTAAAGATGTGAGAGGATTTTAAGGATTAATCAATGATAAGTTTGGAAGATAATTTATGCATATATGAAACAGGGGCTGGAATAGCTCAGGCTGTTAGAGCCTGTTATTAGAACATAGTAGCCTGCAATGACTGCAGGTTCAAGCCCAGCCCAAGGTTGACTCAGCCTTCTATCCTTTATAAGGTAGGTAAAATGAGGACCCAGATTGTTGGGGGGGGGGCAATAAATTGACTTTGTAAAAATATACAAATAGAATGAGACTATGTAAGCCGCCCTGAGTCTTCGGAGAAGGGCGGGATATAAATGTAAACAAAAAAAAAAGAATGAACACAATAATTCCTTGTAAGGATCTTCTAACAGTAATCTTTTAAACTTGTATTTGTAATAAGATCATAGAGCACATGACTGATGACAATGTATTGCTTAATAGTTTTGAAAGTATTGCGGAAGCTCATTCCCTTGATACTCTAATCTAGGCTCTTCAAGTTTGGACTTCTAAAATAACTTACCTTGGACCACTACTTCACCATAAATAATTTTCATACTTTGTTATTGTATTATCCTTCATTTTAATAATTTCATAAAGTCATATGGCAATGTAAACAATATAAATTTTGGCTCAGACACCCCTGATTATTGCAATGATTATGATTGCATGCCTTTTCACCTAAAACTGAAGAGACAGATGAACAGGTTTATGCTACTATTATTAAAATATATAATCCAGTGTTGAAGTTTCAGGTCAAAAGTAATATAAAAAGAGTAGCTGAATTGCTTTCTTTCTCTTAGCAATGGATAATTGATTAATTCCAATTAATGTAAATGTTTAAGTGTACATTTTTCTTGGTTGTATGAAGGAATGTACGTACGTACGTATGTGCTGTAGAAATTCAGAATACACTAGTCAGAAAGGAGGAGCATATGGTGTATTTTTTGCTTCTGGAAATAGAAGCACTTTTTAGAAGTATTTCTAGAGATGATCTAGTTATGCACTGAAATAGTGAAATGCATTTTTGAAAATTATTTCAGTACAATTAAGGCTAGTTGTTCATTCATTATGACTTTTTGAGCAAATGACCTTCATGAAGAACAATATATTTACAATGCTGTATGGTAGTCTCCCATTTTGAAACATTTTGTTTCACCCCTTAAGTTTATAGAATTATACGTTTCAGATATAAAGTTTAGCTATACCAAAACATAAACTTAATGTAATATTTTTGCATAGTTGTTAATATTTTTGTTTTTCTTACATCAGTATATATTTTGTAGAACAAAATATGATATTAAAATAATATTTAAATGTAATGGCTGCTGAATATACTACAAGATTTGCCAATAAATGTTTTAAATCATAACAACATAAAACTGTATATTATCTTGTAACTGGGAATGTTACTAATCAAATAATTAAAATATCTTCTATTAAACATTATAATAATATAATTGCTCTTTCTCTTCTTTTTTAGAGTATGATATCTTCCATTGTGAACAGCACTTACTATGCAAATGTCTCAGCAGCAAAATGTCAGGAATTTGGGCGATGGTATAAACATTTCAAGAAGGCAAAAGATATGATGGGTAAGCAAAGCGATCAAAGTTCATCTGGTATTGTCTACATGCTTATGACTGAATACATTTTAAGCTTTGTTTGGATAGTATAAATGGACTAAATTTTATATATCTGATAATGGTGTTTGATACAGCAAATATTTGATAATATTTTGTAAAATATAATGAGAAAAAGAGAGAGAAAGAAAAAAGGAAGGAAGTATAGAGAAAGAAAGAAAGAGAGAGAGAGAGAGAAAGAAGAAGGAAGGAAGGAAGGGAAGGAAGGAAGGAAGAAAGATAGCACAAATATTTAGTTTCAAAATCAGTCATAATTATAATCAAATCATTAATATGTCCTATTCTTTCCATAGTTTGGAAAAGGTATTTAACTTATTTTGCCTAATTGAATATAGCCCATAGCTCTTATATGACATTTCTTAGTAATAACAGTGTGTAATATTTGCAATAGTTATTGAAAATATTTTCAAAAGTATTTCCTCTATAACAAGTGTTACAATATGTCCTAAATCAGTATTATATTACTTCCTTGTTTGTTACATGTCTATCTCAGACAGGAAAGGAGATAGCATTGGCAATAAGGCAGTCATGTAAGACTTTTCTGCTGATCTTTGTATAAAATTCCATGTCATTACAGTTCTGTAAAATAAAATAAACCATTTGCAACTGTCTGTACATGGGAATAGATATTGCCTAAATTAGATAAAACACTGATTTACATATCTTATTTATTTCAATGAATGTACTATAAAAATAACAACATTTGCATTGAGTCCATGTGAAATTCAAATTTTAGAAACTTTGTTTTTCAAACTTTTCACACACACACGCACACAGCAAATAAACTGAAGTGAAATTAGTGATGCAACCTATAGAAGATATACTAGCCTATATTTGATATTTATGATAGAAATGTTGCACGCAATTGTAAGTTGCACATAAGATTTTGGTTTCTCTGATTTGAGATGTAAAAACATGAGACTTATTTATTTTTTTTAATTTTTTTAATTTTTTTTTTATTTTTTTATTACTTTTTTCCAACAAACAAAAAAGATATTCAGCAATATCATAGGTGAAGACATAATGTAATCTAATTCAAAAATATTATGAGATATTCTGTGAAATACTAATACAAATTACTAATATGAATAGTCCACAATATTTTAATTCTTGACAAGGCAGAAAAGCTTACATGACTTACTAATTCCAATCTCTTTAGGTAAGGCCTGGATAGCAACTTAGCAAAATGGGTATCTTTTATTATACAATTTTAACATTTGAAAATTTAGGCAGCATTTTCACCAAAGAGATTCAACAGGTACAGAAGGTAACAAATTACAGAACAGAAAAGCTACTGGCCTAAGAAGGAAAATGGAACAGACTGCAGGTGAAGTTATGCATGTTCATATTTGAAGACTGAGAAATAAAATAATGGCTTGCCTATATGAAAATATAATCTTTCCGCATGTGTGTTGTAGTTAAAGAGCAATACTGTATACTACTATATTCATATAGGAAGCGCCTACCAAGGCACTTCAAGGTTGAAAGGATTAGCTGGTGACATCACTGTTGCCCAAGGTATATCCAAGGGGGCTCCTGTTGTGTTCCTATTATTTTCACACCAAAGTGGTACTATTTATCCACCTGCATTTGCATGCTTTCAAACTGCTAAATGAGCAGGAGCTGGGACAAATTAATGGCAGTTCATTACACCAAATCCCTTGCACTCCTGGGTTTAGAACTGTAGAGTTGTTGAATTCTCAATGGTCTTCTGACTCAGTATCCTAACCACCGGAGCCCTTCGAGCAATATTGTAAGACAGACAGACAGACAGACATATGGTACTCCTTTAAGACACTTTTTTGTTTGTTTATTTTTGTGGAGACCATTTTGAATGATAAGCTGAATAATGCAACATTAGAAATCTTTTTAGAATTCTAACTGGCTGCATCATTTCTCCTGCCTTTCTTCACCAGATCTGGGGCTATGAATAAATGGCCAATTTTGAAGCATTAAACACCCAGTATTAACACTCTAATGCATTTCAGCCTCTCACATAAATAAAAGTGGCTGCCAGTACTGGATGTTCAAGATATGTAACAGCTTAATGCTCACAGCCACTTTTACCCCCAAACTTATACTACGTCTTTCTGTAACTATGAAACTTGCGGGGAGTAAAAATGATGTATATATATTATATAATTTTAAAAACAAACATTTTAAATTATTTAGATGAATATCTAAAGTTAATCTATAAATTCATACACTGAAATGGTTTGATGTGTGACCAAAATATTTTGGAATGTTGTCTTCATTTTCAATTTTATGCTAGTTCACTTCTTCATTTTCAAAAGAATTTTTTTTTAATCATTCCAGTGAAAAGTATTTACTTGTTCTAGGCTGAGAAGTAAAAAAATCCCTCAAAGCAAGGAAAACAGCTTCTGTATTGTTGTTAAGAAAGATAAACCTTTTCAGCTACTCTACTATAAAAAAGAATTAAAGACTCCTGGACAAAAAACAGGAATAAATTGTTTTCTTTTATGGTCTCTAAAGGCAGCCATCCATCTGCAACCAGCTTCATCAGTTTGGTTGTTTCAGAGAATTAGATAATCAAAAGCAATATGGATGGATTAGGGTTCATCTTTGCTTCTTTGCCTGATTACTTCTAACACTTCAACTAATACTTGGAACATAGCTAGCCAATTTGTCATCTGCATTTAGAAGGCAAATATCTGTAAAGGTGCAAGAGTGCACCAATTGGACACTTTTTCAGATCCAGAGTCCCTTCTCATGGTCACTCTTGCTTCAGTCACTTAATGTGTGGACTATTGCAGTGTGCAGAGGCTGCCTTGAAGACTAGAGAGAAGCTGCAGCTGGTTCATCCATGTAACGTCTCTGCTACATTAGTTTCCACTAAGCTTTTGGTGACATTAAAAGTGCTCTAATCTCATTATAATCTATAAAACCATTTTGGGGCAGAATTTAGTTACCTGAAGGACTACCTCTCTCACATTATTTCACCTCTGTGATATAGTTAGCCATATAAGAAAATACATTTCTGTGTGCCCCATAACTTCTGACTGAATACATACCTTTCATTTTCCATCTATTAAACAATATCTTTGGATGGATTTTAGAAAGTGCACCTTACTAATAATCCTATAACTGATGTCTGGAAGGCCTGGCCTTCAAGATTTTAGATAATCCTTAAAAACTTGCCTTTCCCTCCCCCCCCCCGCCCCTTTAAGGTAGGTTGTGCCTAACTGATATAAATTGTTTGATATAGTTGTAAAAGAGTTTTCCTTACTATGTAGAGCTCCTTTTGTTATTTTATGATTTTTAGGTATTGAATGGTTTTATCTATATGCTGCTACAATTAGTTTTTTATTTGTGGTAGTCTTATAAATCAAAATTATAATAATAAATATAAATAACCCATAGGAATTTTGGTTCTTCTCTATCCTTTTCAACAGTATTTACTTCTTTAAATAGAGTCGGTATCTCAGACTTGGGCATTTTATGGCCCGCGGGCCACATCCAGCCCTTTGACTGTCTCTGTCAGGTCTGCGGTGACGGCGGCTGGGGGAGCAGTGGCTGCGGGGGGGAGGTAGTGGCAGCCCTCCACAACAGTCTCAGTTTCTCATGTGGCCCCTTGGGAAAATTAATTTCTCCCCCCGCTGTATCTGCAAATATACTTACTGAAAAGTGCTTTGAGGGGTTGCCTTCCTTCAGGTAAATATAATATTGTCTTGTTGTTATAACTATATTAAGTATATTATTCAGGATCCTGATAAAGTTGAAAAAGTTCCTATGTTCTTTTAATCAAATATATATATATTGAAAGGTAGTCCTCAACTTACAACTACAATTGAGCCCAAAATTTCTGTTGCTAAGCAAGACAGTTGTTAAGTGAAATTAAGTCCAGGACCTTTCTTGACACAGCTGATAAGTCAATCATTGCAGTTTTTAAGTTAGCAACACAATTGTTAAATGAACCTGGTTTCCCCATTGACTTGGCTTGTCAGAAGGTCACAAATTGTGATCATAGGACACTGCAACTGCCATATATACAAATCAGTTGCCAAGCATCTGAATTTTAATCATGTGGCCATGGGAATGCTGAAACTTATCATTAAGTGTGAAATCTGTCACTTTTTCACTGCTGATGTAACTAAATGAATCATTCTAAGTCAAAGACTGCCTGTGTATGTGTGTGTGTGTGTATATGTGTATACATATACATATAGATATACATATATTAACTGAAATGAATTTAAAAAATAAAAAATGGGTATCTGTGAAAAAGTGAATATACAGTATATATTTAAGCCAATTATATATATAAGCCAATTAAAACCATCATTTATATTTATATAAAAAAATCTGGATACAAAATGTATAAAAGTATTCTTATATATTGGGATCTTCTGAGAAAATAGTGCAAAGCTTGTGAAAAATCATTTGAAAAAGCTCTTTGTTTGCATCTGAATCTGCTTCTTAAAGGTGCAACGAATCTGCTCTGAAGCTGAAGGTTTGTAGCCAGATGTATGTTCAGAAAGAAGATATTGACGAAACAAAGATTTGCACATCCCTACATATCATTTGATTAACATCTCTTAAATTGAATGCTGAGAATAAGAGAGCAATGATCCAAATTCAGCTATTCTTTTTTTATATATTCACTTATTTCTTTGGACCAAATATTTATACTCTGTTTTCTCCTTCTTAGCTGAAATGGACAGCCTTTCTGAACTATCACAACAAGGTGCCAACCACGTCAACTTTGGTCACCAGCCAGTCCCAGGGAACACTGCTGAACAGCCACCATCCCCTGTTCAGCTGTCTCATAGCAGTCAACCATCTGTTCGGACCCCACTTCCAAACATGCACCCTGGACTTACCCCCATTAGTCCTCAATTGGTAAACCAACAATTGGTAATGGCCCAGTTGCTAAACCAGCAGTATGCAGTGAACAGACTTCTAGCCCAACAGTCCTTAAATCAACAGTACTTGAACCATCCCCCTCCTGTCAGCAGATCCATCAACAAGCCGTTGGAACAACAGGTCTCAACTAATACAGAGGTGTCTTCCGAAATCTACCAGTGGGTGCGTGACGAATTGAAACGAGCAGGAATCTCACAGGCAGTTTTTGCACGTGTGGCATTTAACAGAACTCAGGTTAGTTTTTTTAAAAAATGTATATAATTTATATAGAACTGGTAGTTAACTTAACCACTTTAGACTGTGATCCTAAATACCCTTACTTATGCTAAGGAATTTTTAAAAAATTCTCTTTTTTTTTTCATCTTTCTCTTTTCTTTATCTCTCTTTTTTAATGGCAATTATTTGGGGAAACAGCAAATCTTTTGCTAAGATTTTTAACAATCTATTTGATATAGTTGCCCTTTATCTCTATGCTATTAAACCTTCCACATTCATCCTTTTAATGGTGCAAGTATGGATTTATTTATCTAGAACAATTATAAAGCCACAGTAATTAAGAACTTTTTTATTCACTTTATTGGCTCAATTCACTTCTCTCTAAATTAATTACACTTTGTGCATGCTGTGGACACATAGAAGCAATATTTGCAAGCTGGGTTTTTTCCCAGAGACTAAATATACACAATCCTTTTATTTCAATGTTTTTATCTCAATTTTATTTCTAAAAGGAGACGTGGTATTGTAAAACCAAACCAAAGCAAATTCAATAATATAAAAATACTACTTGAAAAATATTCTTCTAAAATATTGCTTCAGTAATTATTAAATAAATTTAATACTTTAAAAATAATAGCTGTATAAATGCCTAAGGTGGTGGTCTAGAAACAGTGAGTTAAAATTCTTTCTGACTATCTCACTCAGCTCACACCTCTGAGTTGTCCAAAAATAGAAGCAAAAATTCCTTTTTGAGGAAGATGGGTGGTTAAGAAATTTAATGAATGATTGAATGTCTAGTAAAGAAATGAGGCCATAACCCCTTCTATAATAATATTAAAATTATTATACACTTATTAATTGTATTAACAGTTCTTCATTATGAATAAAGTCAGAAGTTCATATCTCTTAAGTTTTTAACAATCAAAAATGCCAGATGTGTGTTGAATACTTTCATAATAATCTCTTAATCTATTGCACTACTAGCATTTCAAAGCTTCAAAATCTCCAAATAACTATTATTTGAACCACCTCCATCCTTTAAATTTTATCTTGCATAACTTAAACAGATTTGTTTTCTTTATAAAATTAATCAAGCTTCTTAGGTCAATAGTTGGAGTTGTCATATATATATCAGATAAGGTTTCTTGGATTCATTCCCAGTTATATTCTGACCTTGTCACAGTCCGGAGATACTGTCACAGTCCGGAGATATTCCCACATATCTGGGAATGGTTTGAACTTTTTGATCTGGGAAGTTGACAGGGTCTTCAAAAATTATGTTCATAGCTATCTGCTTGTTAGATCCATGGTCCACCTACCCCGGCTTGTTAAAGCAGCCTGGTAAAGGTCATTGCATTGGTTAATTCCATTTTTGAATGAGGCATTGTTCCTATACCATTAAAAAGCCATCCCCACCTAAAGAAAGCATTACTGGATCCCAATGTTCTGGACAATTTTCTACTAATATCTCACTTTCCATTTTGGGGAAAGATAGTAGAGAAAGTGGTAGTGCAACAGGTTCAGAGGACCATGGAGGAAAAGGATAGGACACTTTTCAGTCAGGATTCAGACCTTGATATGGAATAGAAAAATCATAGTTCATGCTTTTGGATGACCTTTGTTATGGGTAGAATAGGGGTAATGAATGGACCCTTGCTCTTCATGACATTTTGTGATTTTTGACAACATTAACCATGTTATCTTTTGGGCATGATATTGTATTGATTTGCTTTCTTCTTTGGGATTGATTCAAATTGATGATGATTGGGGAAGAGAGGTCCTGTTCTTGGCCCTTCTATGTGGCATGCCACAAGGTTCAGTGATTTCTCCTTTTCTTTTTAAGATGAGGCCACTGGGTAAGTGCATCTGTCACCAGAACGTGAGATTATGTTGATGATATCCAATTGTACATCTCCAACTCTGATGAATTAAGCAATACCATGACCGTCTTATCCAGTAACTGGAAATTGTGAGGGTCTGAATAGCAAACAAAAAGTTTCATCTGAGCCCTGGCAAGACTGTGTGGTTTTGGTTTGGGCCCTCTGATCCAGCTTTATGTCATCATATGTGTTAGTCTGCAGTCCCCTAATCATCTTTGTTGCTCTTCTCTGCACTCCTTCCATCAATGGCTATATGTACGCCTAAACGGTGTATGTTATATTTCTGCTCTGTGAGGTGAACTGGTGCCAGTTTTCTTCTGTGTCCAATTCAATGTCCTGGTTTTAACCTATAAAGCCCTTTATGGCATGGGACCAAGCTATCTGAGAAACCACCTCTTACCACTTACACCAGCCTGCTTTATCAGATCTTGTAGAGTAGGCATGCTATATTATGTACCATTGGTCAAGAATTTACATTTGGTAGTTCCCAGAAATGTGCCTTTTCTGTTGTAATGCCTTATGGAACATCCTTCACCCTGAAATTCGGTTGGCCCAATCACTTTGAATATTCTGAAAGACCCTCAAGATATGTTTGTATAACCAGGCTTAAAGCTAATATTGAACTGGATACTTGGACAGATGGCTCCATGGTTGAGGAGGTCATTTTTTAATTCTCTCTATACTTTTGATTATATTTTGGGTTTTTAAGTATTTAATAATATTTTTTAATAATTGTAATTCTTGCTTTTGTTTTGTTATTTATTTATTTATTTATTTTTTATTGCAGAGTTTTACAAAAAAAATTTTCAATACATCTCACTCCCCTCCCCCCACCCATCTTCACCCACCCACCCGGACTTCCCAAAGCAAAATACAGGGTATAAGATCTAACAATCATAAGCTAAAATACATTAATTATCCATAAATTCCCATCCCTCCCCTATAACCTCAACTCTCCTTCTCCATAATAAAGAGAAAAAAAAGGAAATGTTCATTCATAAGATATTTGATATTTCTTCATCCAATAATTGTTCTAATTGTAGTCAGTCCATCTTCTTCATTCCAGTATATTTTCTTGTGGGTATTCATTCAGGTACACTGAAGTTTCCACCACTTCCATCAGTTCAGTACTTTTAACATCCATACCCAATAACATCAATTACTAAATAAACATTATCTTCTTCTAATTTTTTTTTATATAATCAACCAAACTTTAACATTTTATAAAATTTTCTCTTTTAACTTTTTAACTTATATAAAATTAACATTTAACCCAATTTTTTCCTCCCCCATATTTTCATATCAGTGAATTACCAAATATTTTATAACCATTTTGTCATACAAGCCTTAACCAATTCCATTTCTTTTTTTAATTTTTTCGCAACACTTTATATAACCAACATCAATTTTTGTCCAACATAACTAAATCCACCATATATAATAAAATAACATCAATATAATATATCTCCCATATTTAAGTTACAGATTAAGACATATACACCCCAATTCAATTTCCAAATACTATCTATAAAGCATTTTATATAAGAAGAAAAATTTTTCCCTTGAGTTTTATACTTATCTAATTAACTACTTACTAAAGCCAAATATAAATTATCCTTTCTACTTTTTATATCCCAAAATTTTGCTTGTGATTTACCCTTTCCCATAAAAAGAAGCTCTTTTCGTTTGAAATTGTTGCTTCTTTACTCCTTGTTCTTTACGTTTAGTAATTACAATCATTCTTTGCTCTTCCCCTGCTCCTTTCAACCTTTCTTCCTTAGTCACAGCCTCTACTTTAGATTGTATTTGCTTTGCTACCTTCTCACACTTTTTAACCACTTCCACTTCTCTTCCCATTTTAATTTCTAGCAGTGGTGGAGTTCCAGCCTTCAATACATTAGTATAAAAATCTCTTGCTTTAAATACCGTATTAAGTCAGTATTTCTCTCCTGCGTAATTTACTTTTAGTTCAGCTGGAACATCCCATCTGACCATTTCTAAATTCGTCCACCAAAACAGCAAACTCTTTTCTATTTCTTAAAATTTTTGAGGGAATTTCTTTTAGCACTAATACCTCTTGTCCTAATATTTGAGCTTGTAAAATCTCAGTCCTAATCTTCCTAGCTATAAAATAAATCACTACATCTCTTGGTAACTGTCTTTCTCTTGCAACCCATGAATTAACACAATAGATTTTTTTCAATTTGCGTTTTAAGACCTACAGATTTCTGTCCAATCATCTGTGCGAAAACCTCTGCAAAGACATCTTTTAAATTCTCTCGCTTATTTTCTTTCAAACCTCTCACTCTCAATGCAGATTCCGTTACTCTATATTGCAACAAAACTCGTTCTTCATCTGCAGTCTCTACCTTAGTCTGAAGCTCCTCTATTTTATTTTTTAAGTCCAAATTAACTTGATTAACTTCTTCAACTCTTTCATCCAGCTGATTTGTGTATTCAAGAAAACTTTTAAATGCTGCCACCATATCTTTTTTTATATCTTCATCCTGAGCTTCAAGAGTATCTTTAACTTTCATTATTTTCTCTTCAATTTCCTTTTGATCTATAGCAAAAATTTGAGCCTTTAGAAATTCCTTCAACTCTTCTTGTAGTTTATACAGATATAATAGATTTATATAGATTTATATAGATTTATATATAGAGCTAACGAGGCACCAATTTCCTTAGAAACAGCAGGCTTTAATTGCACAGAAGCCATCTTATTTAAACTTTATACTTTGCAACAAAGTCAACTGTTCATAAACTCCTTATTTGGGTTGGGTAAATCAATTCTGCAGTCCTTCAACTTTTCTCTTTAACATTTCTTCACATAAGTATAAAATCCAGCAAGTTTAAACAGAGTTAAGGGTGTTAACGATGCTAACAAGGACTTCCTTAACTTTCGTTTTCACACCCTATTAAGCAGAGGTGCCATTTCCTTTCTTCTCAAGCACCGTTCAAAAATTGAGTTGAGGTCTGATGCTTACATCAGCCTGTCCTCCTGCCTTTGTTCCGTCTGCTTAAGGTAAATTAAGATTGATCTTCATCTTAATTAACCAGCAGAGATGGTCACGGCGTTTTGTTCTGCATTAATAAATTAATGCAGAGGATCCCGGATCCAGAGCTTTCACCAGGCTTAAATAGGGAGCTCTCACCCTTTTTGCCCCTAGAATTTTTTCCGGGGGTCTCAGGGAGCTCTACCTCCACCTGGCAGTTCACCTTTCCCTCTTCTTCCGAGGGAAAGGTTTCCAAGACATCTGCTGAGCGCTGTCTGAATGACTTTAATGAGATTGCGGGGCTGACGGTCCGAAAGGACTGTCTCCAATGCCTACGGCGCCACCTGAAGTCCCGCTTGTTTTGTTATTTATTATTGTATGCCATCCAGAATTGCCTTCAATGAGATGGGCAGCTATATGAATTTGATTCATGAATAAATAAAACAAACACAAACAGTTGCTTGATTTTTATAATTCAGATTTCATTAGCAAAGTCCAGCAATTTAAGCTTTTAAACTGAAAAATTGAATTTGACTCTTCAATCATTCTGACCATTCTAAAAGAATACATTGAAAATATTTTGTGATTGCTCTTCGTTCTGTGATTTTTTTCACTGAAATATTGGAATAATTTTCACATTTAATTTAATTTATTTATCAATAAATTAAATTAAATTTGGATAGGTTTGCAGCCATAATTGTTGCAGTCATTTTGCTAAAATCAATAACAAATGAAGACTGCATAGTTTGATTCTAACAATATACAGTCTTGGACTTACGAGCCCAATTAAGTCCAAAATTTCTGTTGCTAAGCAAAATAGCTGTTAAGTGAATTTTACCCCATTTTATGAGCTTTCTTGCCACAGTTATTAAGGGAATCATTGCAGTTGTTAAATTAGTACCACAGTTTGTTTAGTGAATCTGGCTTCCCCATTGACTTTGCTTGTCAGAAGGATGCAAAAGTGATCACATGATCCTGGGACACTGCAACTGTCATTAATACATGCCAGTTGCCAAGCATCCAAATTTTGATCATGTGATCATGGTCATATAATTCTGATCATGTGATCATTATAAGTGTGAAAGTCACTTTTTTCAGTGCTGTTGTAATGCTGAACATTCACTAAACAAATGGTTGTAAGTACTGTAATTAAAATTAACCATTTCTATTTTCATTTTTTTACTTATTAGATTTATTTTTCTCTCATCTTGTCTAGAGTGATTATTAGTGAGATAGGATCAGGTTCTTTTGCTGATACAAACAATATCATAAGGTTATATACAATGTTTTAATTGCTATATGGGTAATCTTTGTTTAGCAATCACAATTAAAGTAAAGAAGTTGCTAAATGAAACTATGATTGTGCTTATGATCATATTTCAGCTTTACTTTGCTTTACAGAACTGCAAAGCGCATGAATGCAGTGATTGGTTGTAAAATTACTTTTTCATCACTATTGTAACTGTGACAGTCACTAACCGGGCAATTGCTAAATGAGAACTACCTGTTCTATTATAACTAGAGATTTTAGATATAATATTCTAAATACTCTAGTATTATATCTAGATATAATACTAGAGATTTTAAATATAATATTCAGCCAATACCAATATTTTTACATTACATTATCAGTGATAGATAATGAAACTAGATCAAAATTATGACAATAATTGAATTGAACACTTCCTGTGTTTCTTAATGCCTGTCTCACTTGTTATATAATGATCTTTTCATATTTGAGGAAAAGGCCATTATGGATAAAGTGAGAAATGAATTTAAAACCATAGCAAAGTCCTATCCAGGTTACCAAGTTTGGTGTTCATTTCTTTCTTTCTTCTTTTTTTCATTTCACATTTGGTACACTGTTTATTTTCCAGTAAAATGAAGGATGAAGATGCATTATTCAGAAAATGATAACAGTAATGGACCATCTTGTAATGTTTTATTGAATTTGAGTTCTACAAATTACGTGGTAGAGGAAAATTTGCCTGCTTAAGTATAACAGAAATTGCTACTGTGTTCATATAATTCTTCATAGTGTAATTTAAGAAAAACTCACTACCCATATTACTGTTTGAATAAAAGGTAAAAAGGTGCTATTACACTATCATGACAGCTCTCCTCTTGCTAATAAGTGACAAAGACAAATGTGTCTGCTTATATGTTCCTTGGCAGGACTCCAGATATGCGGGTGGAGTTTGAAAATAATGTTCCACCTGGATATGAGATTTCAATCCACTGCAATGCAGATAGCATTCAGTGATGTTAAGCATATTGGTATTTGGGGGTGAGGGAAAGTTTCATCAGATCATAGTTTTCTTTGGAGAGCTTTGAAATTCCATGAAGCTGATAAAAATCTTTCTGAAATAGTGATTATATTTAAAGATCAGACAAACTGGGAACCAAAAAGCTGTGCTTTAATTCTCTCATTTTGAAGAATTTGTAATTAGCATTGGAACCACTTGATATTTTTTTAAATCATTTCTCTATTTATGATGATTTGTAAAAAAATTAATTACTTTTTGTAATGTGGTTATGATGAAGAACTGCATGGAAAAATAAGTAAATATAATTAAATATTTCTTTATTTCACACAAAAGCAAAAGTCTAAACGTTAGTGCAATTGTAATCAAAAATATAAAACAAAAGGGATATAATGTTCAGGTGTGAGATTCATGGAGATAAGCGGCAATCAAAATTAGGTATATTTTAAACTTCAAAATACTATCTAAATAAAATGTATTAAGATTATATTGGTCTGTCTGAAAATAGTTTAGAAAGGGCTCTTACGCAGAAAATATATTTCTCACTAGTATGAGCCTACAAACATGTATTCAGAGTCATCAAATATGTCATGTTTTCTGATAAATTAGGTTTAAAAACCTAATGGTATTGCAGCAAGTAAACACAAATTATTGTAAATGGACAAATTTAATATAAAAGTTTCTAAAATTTTTGAAATATACAATGGACATAAAGAATCTGGCTTGGATTATAGAAAGTAAGATTTGGAAGTGTAGAATTATGAAACAAACTATGTGATTGCACATAGTTGCACAGTGGTTCAGTAAAATATCTAGCAGGATATAGAAGAGGAAAAAATAAGGACAGAATTTCCCACTAGTGAACTGCAATCCTTGTTCTTCCAAATCCAAAAATTTTCTTCCAAAAATTTGAAGCATATAATTTTGGAGATAGAGAGCTAGCAGAAATTTGTACAGATAGTTCTCAAATTACGACCACAGCTGGGGTGAAAATTTTTGTTGTTAAGCAAGGCAGTTAAAAAGTGAATCATATCCAATTTTATGATATTTTGCCACATTTGTTAAGAAAATCACTGCAGTTGCAAGTTAATTGTGGATGTTAAGCAAATCTGACTTCCCCATTAACTTTGCTTGTTGGAAGCTGACAGTGAAGTTCATAAATGGTAATCACATGACCCAGATGACAGTAAGTACATGCTGGTTTTATTTTATTATCGTGACTATGGGGATGTTACAATGATATAAGTGCTAATTCAGTCGAAAGTCACTTGTTTCAGTGCCATTTTAACTTTGAATGGTCACTATTTTGAGAAAATAATAGGCATAAATACAATCCTTAATCCACATATGAACATTTGGAAAATGGCAGTCTGTGTTCATTAGTTAAGATGCATGTAAGTTAGAGTTGTCTACTTAATTTTAGTGTCAAATTCTAAAATAAACTGGGATAAGCTGATTTTTCTAGGACCTGGAAAGACTGGTGGCAATAATGAGCAACAGAGCTGATTTATCAGTGTCTTTAAAAATGTTGGGAGGATTAGATACAATCTCTGATTTGATTTAGTTAATTTGGTTTAATATTTAAGCAAAAAAGGTAGGTTAAGCTCCTCAAAGGCTTAGATTTATTAATCCTGGGAAGAGTTGTGAAAAGAGATTTTCATTTTCAAAGGACCTCCTTTTTTCTATCAAATAAAATAATGTTTCCATTAAACTATCATAATATAGTCTTAGGACACTCAAAACTGCATTCAAACCAAAAGAGCCAACCCTATCCATTAAATCCAATTCTCTCAACTTTAGTTATGATTTATTGGGGAGGGTCATTTTTTTCAGATTAATATATTTATTTTTGCTTTTACTTTACTAGGTAATCAACTTCAATGGTCCATATGTATGCTTACCATGATAATTACCACAGACTTTGATGGCTGAAAGTGGCAGAAATCAAAATTGCTTGTTTTTTAAACAAAGATGATAGTAATACCAATGCATATAACTTATAGCGTGAAAAATAAGAAAGTGTATACGCTTGTATATTGTCTAAAGCTTCTGTCATTTAATAAAAAGTAAATTCAATTTGTCTCAGGAAGACTTAATAACTGTGGCAAAAATCTTGATCTTTAGTATCTAGTGATGAAGTAGGTTCTAAATTTGAAAATAAATAAGTTTGATTCTGTGAAGTAATTAACCATCACAGGGTAAAATTTAAAAAGCTCCAGCATTCCATAATTACAAAGTAAAGCTTTTGAGGGTATTTCCTTAAAAAGAATGTAAGAACGTTGGATATTAAGAAGCTATTTTCTTGATTGTCTGAGGTTATTGGTAGTAAAGTGCAAAATGTCTTGAATTCTTAACATTTTGAAATTGAAACACTGATTCCACTGTTGTTGAAACAATTGAATTTGAATTTAGCATTTTTTTACCTGAAATGCTTCAGTTGGAAAATATTGTTAGTCAGAAGTGGTAAACCTCAACTTTGGATAATCATAAGTAAATAGAAAAAGAACTCTTAGGAGAATCAACTATGAATTGAAACTTCTATAATATTATTCTCTCATTTTTCATGTTTAAATAAATAAATGAGTATATACACAAATATCAAATATGAAATTTTATATTAAATAAAAAGTCAGTAAAAACAGACTAATTAAGCACAGTTGGTTTGTTTTATACATAAAACAGATGCTTAGTAACAAATTAATACAGCTCAGGTTTTCTTCTGGGCTACCTAAATTGTCAGTAGTAAGTTCCTATTCAGAATTACTGTTTTTGTGTGTGTGCATTTTCTGAGGTGGTAACAAAGACAACTATGATTTCATGGCATCTTTCTGGTTTCACTTTGCTATATAAGCCATTTGAGTGTACTTGTATATAAATATATACATATTTATTCTGCAGGGCTTGCTCTCAGAAATCCTGCGAAAAGAAGAAGACCCCAAGACTGCTTCGCAATCTTTATTAGTAAACCTTCGGGCAATGCAGAATTTCTTGCAGCTGCCTGAAGCAGAAAGAGATCGAATATACCAGGATGAAAGAGAAAGAAGCTTGAATGCAGCTTCTGCTATGGGCCCAACACCTCTAATAAGCACACCACCCAGCCGACCTTCACAAGTAAATTATTTTCTACATTTTTCATACCTTTTTATACATACATACATACATACCTTACAAGTATATCTATTTGTAATTAAGGCAAGCTTCACAATATTTTCGACAGATAATATAATATCTGTATTAACACAGATAATGTAATGAATTTTAATTCATTATTTTAACAACATCAGAATTGTTGTCTATGTAACAGCATAGTTTACTAGTGTCCTTTTTAAAAATCATATCAAACTGGAGCAGACATTTTAAAGAAATTGTCAGTTGAATTGAACAATTTAGTTCATTCCATTTCAAGATTTTAAATACCAATTTTAGTGAGTATTGGTGCCGCTAGTTTAAGTGTGATGCTATATGTATCTTGTGTTGGAGAATTGGCAAATTCATTAAATGGCTTACAGTTTCTTAATGAATTCAGTTACATGTGAATAAGAGATTAAGGCTCAACAGAACAGTTTACAGTAAATAAATTGTATTTTCAACAAAAATATGCCAATGATATATCTTTTAATACTTGGAAATCATTCATTTTACCATAATTAATAAATCTAATTTAGTATTTTTCTATAAATCTGGCTAAAAGAATGTTGTATTGAAATATCTAAGATATTTTTTGGATGCACATTTCCTGTTTCTTGTTACATAGATAAGAACTGACCTTCATATTTAGAAGATAAAATAATTTTGGAGACCTTCTTACTATATCTTTAGCTTTTGACTGATGATTTAAACTTTAATAGTCAAAATGTGCTTTTTATAAACTATTGTCTTTTTTATGTCACCTTTTAATGACATATTTGGAGTAGCAAAATATAAAATAGAGCCTTCCATTCTTGAGAAAACCACCATGGAGAGAGCAGTTAATGGAAATACTACTATGTAAATATAACTGTGTTTCCAGGCGCCACAGTAATAATGGAGTAGTAAACTTTGTCCCAATAAAAGGCTATTTGGAAAGTATGTGCTCTTATTATAACTCTTGTGCATTTGCTGAACAGGCTTGAAAAGTAGTCTGTTTTCATTGAAATGAAATACTTCATGAATTTAAATGCACAGTATAAGATTAAAAGCTAAACAAGGATTTAAAAGTAATTTTGTTCCTAAACTAAAACAGTACTTAAAAGAATGCATTTATAGAGTGTATGTGTGTGCATATGTCTGTATGCACATACCTGAGAAAAATATGAACATTTATGTTTATTAATACGTATTAATTTAATGATTCAGCCTTTATCTATTTTGGCTATGTTATTTCTATTTTTATAATCAATCAAAAGTGTGATGTGCTAGATTTTCTAGATTAAACATATTTAAATAGCTTCATCTGATGAGCGTAAAAGCTTAGAATAAGTTTATACAAATGTTAGTGTATTTTTTACTCATTACGAATGAAGGCAAATATATGTGGAAATATATTGCGGGATCCAATCTGGATCAGTCACCGGGACCAGAGGTTTTGTCTTCTGAGCTTTCAGGCTCATATTGCAGCCCATTCTCAGGGAACTCCTCTTTCACCAGAATTTTTCTTCATTGTTGTATTACTAGTTGTATTACATTATAAATAATGGAAGTTAAGTCTTGCATATTTAAATATAGCATTTTAGTGTTTGATTTGACTTATTTGCAATGTCTTGTGTATTGGTAATGCTACATGAAAACCAGTGAATGTGAACCACATATTTTTGATTTTAATTTTATCATTCATTCTTCAATTTTATCATTCATTCTTCACTGTCTTAACACTCTGTTTTAGTAATCTTAATTTTATAACCTCACTTTTTGTTGAGGATTAGATTTATAAAGTAAACTAAATGATGACTGATGCTTTCAATAGAAATTATGGAGAAAAACCATAGCCTCTGAAAGGTTAATTAGCAGTATATAATATAGTGTTCACTAGAGCACAGCAAACTAATCATCCATGCTATTCTTAATGGGTCAGGAGAAAATGTTAAGAAAGAAGGGATAGATATTTGGGTTACTCTGCTAAGCAAGAAACAGATTTTTGGAGGAGAAAAAAATGTTTTTTTGAAGCAAGGTTTATCAACATACATCAACCGTCTCCTAACGTTTTGTTAAATGTTTATACATTTTTTTCTATAAAGATGTATGAGTCTTTATCCATTAATATTCTTATAATCAAAGCAATCTCTATTATAATCAGTGAAAAGCTTTCATAAAAATAAATATAAGTGATCAAAATAGTTATGTATCTAAGTAGATAGATAGCTTAGGTGCAAGAGTGTGTGTGTGTGTGTGTGTGTGAATATAGATATATAGGTATACGTATATAAGTATATTTTTATTTTTAAGTTTATAAGTCCATATGTACATACACACACACAAAAAAAACTGTCCAGTAAAATACTGTTTAGACATTAAAATTTTAATAATGTTGATGCTTATGTGTTTATTAGTCTTATAAAATGGTTCAAATGTTAATTAGGAGCAGAGTTTTGATCTCACTTCATTGCAACACTTCACTACTTTTCATTAAAGCATCCTAAAATTTGCAGCTATTTAGATGTCTGAAAAAATAGTTTTGCTACTTCAAGTGGCTGACTTATTTAAATTTAATACAATCCTTAGGTAGCAACATTTTTTCCTCAAGTTTAAACTAAAGTAAAAGTTGAACTTATTTAATAAACAGCAGAAAAGGACTCATCATATTCATATGTACATATATGTCTTTTGTAAGATATAACTTATGTTACTTTAGCACATTTCAAAAATATGTTCTCTCATCTTGCAAAGGGGGGCATGATGGCTCAGCAGTTAAATAGACTGAGCTTGTCAGCTGGAAAGCTGACAGCCTATGTTTAACATTTAAGCACCGTGCAATTGGGTGAGCTCCCATTCCTACCCCTGCTCCTCCTGCCCACCTAACATTTTGAAAGCATGCAAATGAGAGTAGATTAATAGGTACCACTTCAGCCAAAAAATGGAGATGAGTACTGTGCCCTAGAGTCAGACACAACTGGACAGGGAAACCTTTACCTTAATCTTGCAAACAACAAGGTGACTTAGAATAATCTAGCACACATTCCTGCAATGCTCCCACTTTTTTTCTAATCAATAATTTAGAGCAACATGGGGTCTAAGGGATTATTCAATTTTTACATTATTTCTTAAGACATTGGAACATTAAAATGTATTCCAGATTATCCTAAACTAGAAAGTTATTCTGAAAGAAATCCATAAAACTATGACAAAATTAAACACTGAATATATTTTTAAAAATTATAAGTAAATGTATAAAATATGCAACTGTGACCAGTTGACCATTCTAGCTGGGGGAAAAAATTATACTGTAATTAGATGTTCTATGATAAATTATACACAGTGGCTCAGTGGCTAAGTTGCTGAGCTGGTCGATCAAAAGGTCGGCAGTTCAGCAGTTCGAATCCCTAGTGCTGTGTAACGGAGTGAGCTCCCGTGACTTGTCCCAGCTTCTGCCAACCTAGCAGTTCGAAAGCACGTAAAAAATGCAAGTAGAAAAATAGGGACCACCTTTGGTGGGAAGGTAACAGTGTTCCGTGTGCCTTTGGTGTTGAGTCATGCCAGCCATTTGATCACGGAGACATCTTTGGACATCGTTGGCTCTTCAGCTTTGAAACATGAGCACTGCCCCCTAGAATTGGGAACGACTAGCAAATATGTGCGAAGGGAACCTTTGCCTTTACCTTAGGATAAATTATAAAGTGAACCATACTGAAGCAGTGCAAGTAGTCCTACAGTTGTACAAAAGAAAAGAGGGATATAAATTTAATAATAAACAATCAATCAATTAATAACAGATTTTATTTAATTTGTTGTTGTTAGTTGCGAAGTCATGCTCGACTCATCGCGACCCCATTGACAATGTTTGTCCAGGCCTTCCTGTCCTGTATCATCCTCTGGAGTCAATTTAAGCAGATGCCTACTGCTTCAGTGACTCCATCCAGCCACCTCGTTCTCTGCCATTCCGTTCTTCTTTTGCCCTCAATCTTTCACAGCATTAGGCTCTTCTCCAGTGAGTCCTTCCTTCTCATTAAGTGGCCAAAGTATAATGAAACTGTGAGAGGATTATGTTCAACATATACCTCATCAGAAATAATCCATGAATAAATTAGAATTATTCTGATGTCTCCTCAAAGTTGGACATGCAATGAATATTGAACCCTTTTCAATTTTCAATATATCTGGATAAATATGACCTAAAATATTATGTGTTATAAACTCAAATCTTAAAACTAGATAAAGAAAGCCCAATTAAATTAATGAGTAAAAAAGGTTATATTTTATTTATTGAGGAAAGTGATCCAGTTTAACATATTTGTGTGTATAATAATTGTTCTGTTCCCCTCCAGACAACAATAACTGCAAATAAACATTTCCAGTGTATAGTGATCAGTATTCCATCTTTTTACTTACAACAATCTTGTCTTTAATCTATTTGAATGCTACCTATTCCTTATCTTGAATTTCTTCAAAATTTTAACAAATATCTTTTGTCAAGTACAAAAGGAAGAAATTATACCAACTGCTGTCTTGATATTTTTGGTATTTTTATTTCCTTCTTAATTTTAGAGCCTCATTTTATTATTTTATTTTATTTTTTTATATTCTGGGATAATTTTTGTTCACTTTGTTTTCCACAATCATTATCAGATTAAAAAAATTTCCAATGCTTTTTTCTAACATCTTCTGGTATAACAGGTTCTTCTGAGAACTATACAACATAGCTCACACTAATGTCTCACCGTCCTTGTTATTCCACTTTGATAACCATTATAAGTTGATATACTTAAAATCGTCTATTACAATGTCTTTCCTGTTGAAGACTACTTCAGCTTCAATTGCAACAATACATGAGCACACAATAGATTTAAGCTTAATGTTTACCGCTCCAATCTTGATTGCAGAAAATATGACTTCAGTAACAGAGTAGTTAATGCTTGGAATAAACTACCTGACTTTGGGGTCTCTTCACAAAATACCCAAAGCTTCAACCAAAAACTGTCTACTATTGACCTCACCCCATTTCTAAGAGGTCTGTAAGGGGCGTGGATAAGAGGACAAGCATGCCTACCATTCCTGTCCTATTGTTTCCTTTCGTTATATCCAATTAATATAGTTATTACATGCTCATACTCATATATGCTTATATATTTTATAGTTATTACATGCTTACGCTTATATATACTGTGTGACAAAAATAAATAAATAAATAAAAATAAATACCTCCAATATCAAAAATAATGTTTCTTTCCCATGAAAATGCATGTATTCTTTAAAATTAATTTCAAAGACTTAATATTGAAAAACATTCCTTTCCTTAGACCTTACTCCATTTAAAACTTTCTACAGTCAAAACTTTGCCTTGCTTTTTTGCTGTTAATTTTGAATTCTTGAAGATATAAAAATACAGTTTTATTTTTTTATATTAACAATACGACACTGACCTGATGCTTCCAATCTTGTTATTTGAAAGAGTCCAACTTTTTAATGTAATTAGTAGGCAATTTCTAATTGTGCTGACAAAGAAAGTGTGAATTTAATCTTCTCTGAAGACTGGCGTGGCTGGAACAAGAATGGCAAATTCTTCATTCCCATTTCTCCCAACCTCGAGAGACCACCATTTTAAGAGTCTTCTTCATGAGGAGCAAATATATGAAGTACAATTTAGGTAATCTCCCATACTCTCTTTCTTCAGAGAGGATAAAAGGAGCCAATCTACTTGTTGGCTCCTTGTTCTTAACCATAACTGGTATTTCTGCAAAATGCAAATCCATCTTAAATCTGCCATTTCTTCCCAGAAAACCAGAATTCATCAATAATGGTAAACTATCTTGCTCCAAAGTCAGCAAAGCAGACTCAAACCATGATACAGCCAGTACCATATTTTATACATGGGTGAATTATATAACACTTTTCTTTTGAGCCAACAATTTGCTCTTGTCTATTTACAGAAAAATCTTCCAATACCTTTTGTCTTACTAATGTGGTCTTTTGCAAATTATAGATGACCAGCAATGTCGCACTGGTAGCTTTCTTGTAACTCTGTCATGTAACCATTATTGTTCATGTTTCCCGGATGATGATGTCATGGATATTCACTAAACCAAGAGAGGCTTTTGATTTCTTAGATATTATCCTGGGATCCCTTGAGACCTCCTAGATATATCTTGCTCTTGATATGATCTTTGTTGGTTAACCAGTCCTGGGTGGCAATGGTGATGAATGGACACAATTTGTCCAGCAATGGACTGGTAGCGTCCAAAGTCTTTGGAAATAGTTTTGTAATGTTTTCCAGCATGGTGAGCATCAACAACTTTTTCTTAAATGTTCTCAGAAATCTCCTTTTTATGAACCATGAAACATACCCACAAATTTGCATTGTAAAGTTTCAGACTTCCATAACAAATACCCAGAATTATCTTCTTTAAATACTGTCATACTCCTACCTGATTATTGTCCCATTGATTGAAACATTTGAGTCTATTTTCCCCATCAAATTAAGTGATAAGCCGACAGGTTCACACACTTTATCATACAAATATATAGCTTTGGATCATACACCTCGATAAATGTCTTTGATGAACAAATATAATATTTTTGACTTATTTGTTTAACTCGGTTTTGCTTATATAATTTTAGGACTTGGGTGGAGAACAGATTTTAGGTTTTAGGTCATAGTTATGAAAAAAAGTTGAAAGCTCAAATGGGTTCACTAACCTTTAAATGTTGAGTGAAATTAATTTACCTTACCTTAAAATTGCCTATAAAGTCTGACAGATTATCTATGATAAAAATGCAGGTAAATATTCCTCCATTTTGTTTAGGAAATTTTTTACAAAGAAAATTGGAAAAATGTACAGGCATTTATTAGTTTTTAAAAAAAATATATTTATTTATTTAGAAGCATTTATTTATTTCATTTGCCATAAAATAATTCTCCTTAACACTATAGGGAGGGAGAAACCACTTAAATGAAACATTCTATTTGATCATTTCTATCAGAATCTACTTAGAATTTTTTAAATTAAAAATTTGAAGTTAATAAAACTTCATTGTAGAATTGAATTGGAGAAATGAATTGCAGAGGTATGACAAAAGAGAGGCATCTTTGCTTATTCTCTCTATGTGTTGAACATGGCGGCCAAAGAGGATTTCCATGAGTGCATTCTTATGCTGGGATACAACAAAGAATAAAAGGATGTCTTATAACTAAGGCAATTTTCATATTCAGGGGACCTCTCTTTTTGAAGATGAAATAGTGAAGTTCACTTAAAGCTCTACTTGTCTCTCTTGGCATGTTATTTAAACATTTGGCAGTATCTTGTTATAGGAAATATATAATTATTTCACCTTATTATTATAATTGAGTTTGAGAATAAGCCCTCTTGATTTCAGTGGAACTTATTTATAATTAAGAGCACTTAAAGTCTAGTGTGTACTGACAGTTATAGTGCTCTTAACTGGGCATCTTTTTTATCTGCTGAATAATGATATA
The DNA here is from genome assembly GCF_028640845.1 of Ahaetulla prasina. Classification (NCBI taxonomy): domain Eukaryota; kingdom Metazoa; phylum Chordata; class Lepidosauria; order Squamata; family Colubridae; genus Ahaetulla; species Ahaetulla prasina. The sequence goes on from NC_080542.1 coordinate 99,655,715, forward strand.
TCGTATTTCTAGGTAAAAACAACGGCTATTTCAACAGAAAGAAATGGAAAACCTGAAAATAATACCATGAACATTAATGCTTCCATTTATGATGAGATCCAACAGGAAATGAAAAGAGCTAAAGTATCTCAAGCATTATTTGCAAAGGTTGCAGCAACAAAAAGCCAGGTAAGTCTTGTGGTCATCTGTGAATTAATGTTGCTATTCTTGCTTCTTTGTTGTTAGTTGGATGAATGTATGAATAAAATTCTTTAAATGTTAAGTGTGATTAAACACAATAAGAAATTAAATATAATTAAATATGGCTTCTCTAGAGTGTAGGTCAAGATGTTTTTAGCTGTCTATATTTTTTCTGATACATTATAAAACATGACATATTCATTGACAGTATGGTGAAAAAGTATTATGTAGACCTGTCATGAACTGTTCAAATTGTAGCCTCTTATTTATTTATTTATTTTATTTATTTTTCACATTTATATATCGCCCTATCTCCCTAGGGACTCAGGGCGGTTCACAGGCAATTAAAAATACATATAAATACAAACTAAAATGACACGTAAAAAACTTATTCCATAGCCGAATTGTTAAAAACAGTATAAATAATAAAAACCCATTTAAAACCAGTAAATTTAAAATCTAATCCAGTCCCGCGCAGATGAATAAGTGTGTTTTAAGATCGCGATGGAAGGTTCGGAGGTCCGGAAGTTGACGAAGTCCTGGAGGGAGTTCGTTCCAGAGGGTGGGAGCCCCCACAGAGAAGGCCCTTCCCCTGGGTGTCGCCAGACAGCACTGCCTAGCTGACGGCACCCTGAGGAGTCCCTCTCTGTGAGAGCGCACGGGTCGGTGAGAGATATTTGGTAGCAGTAGGCGGTCCCGTAAATAGCCCGGCCCTATGCCTATGCTTAATCCGTTCAATATAATATTACCACTCGTTATAGGTTCAAATCTGGATATCCTTCAATTCTTTCTGTTCCATTTCCCCAATCTAGTCTTCTTTTGATTTAAGACTAGAAAGTTTAATGGTTAGTCCCATGTATGCATAGAGCTTTCTGAATCATACAGAAAATAAGAGTGCAGATTTAAGAGAAAGGAGCCCAAAGGCGAGGAAACATAATGTGGTGGAGGATGGGGAGGTTTTAGGTAGAGAATAATTTTATAAAGAAACAAATGTAAACAAATTTAATATAAAGCTTGGGAGTTTAGAATTTATTTGAGGACTGCTTTATTGTAAGTGGATTCCAACTAGGGTGATATACTTTATGACTTGACCTGCTGTTATGGGCGTCCCAATGGGGAACAATATAAAGACTTTACTAACTAAATATTCAGAGAATACGTTCAAGAATATTTTTGTTGAATGAAATGTTAGGAGACACACATAGCTCAAGAAAAAAAAATTGTTAACAGTAAGAAAAAAGTGGTACTTCCAAACTGTTTCTAAGATAAACCAACAGAACTATTCATTGCTTCAGTGCACATGGTGACACTCAAGGAGCAACTTGTCAGCAACAACTTCTGTGTCTTTTGTGAATTCTAAGCATGATCCTGAGAAACTAAATGTTTGGTATAGAAATGAGCTTTCAAACTGTTTCATGGAATCCTGGGTTTCCATGAGATTCCATAAAATGGGATTCCTTGAGACAATTCCTTGAGACAACGGGAAATAAATTTACTTGAACTCAGTTAGTTGTTTTTTTTAATCATTAAAGGTTTGCATGTTAATCAGGAAATCCAGGGATATATTTTGTAACCAAGATTCTACTCTGATGCCTGAAATATTTTTTTGAATCCCTCAAAGCTTGTCTTTCTTTAAGAGTTCAAGACAGCATATCCATCTATTAATTTCATCCATTTTTCCTGCCCAATATTTAACAAATTATGTTAAACTAACCGGTTCAACAATACTTGTGGTCTTTAGGGCTGAAGATTTTAACTGGATTTCCCTATTCCTAATATAGCACTCTAACCATGGTGAGCCGCAGTGGTTAGAATGCAGTATTGCAGGCTACTTCTGCTGATCACTGGCTGCCAGCAGTTTGGCAGTTCGGGTCTCAGCAGCTCAAGGTTGACTCAGCCTTCCATCCTTCTGAAATCGGTAAAATGAGGACCCAGATTGTTGGGGGGAAAAGCTGATTCTGTAAAACTTAGAGAGGGCTATAAAGCACTGTGAAGCGGTATATAAGTCTAAGTGCTATTGCTATTGCTAACATAGGATAGGAAACTTGGTTCTTTTCATCTGTTTTTAATTCCCTCCCCATAAATCACAGCCAACATATTTAGTAGTAAGTTATAATGAAATTATATATAAATAAAATGTTACATGTTTTAAAAATTAAATTCTGGCATAGATTTTATAATTAAGAATATATTGTTTGAAATCTAATACATACAAGTAACCTTTAAATAGTGCTCTAGTTTAAGCAACACAAAATCACGATAGTTCCCAGCTCAGATTGAATAATTTGTGGCTTGAGTTCAGGATACCAAAAATGAAGGCAATCAAAGACTGAATGTTCTGGGCACATTTATTCATATTGTTTGAATATATTGTGACAGTAGTTTGTTTTTTGACTTGATCAGGTGTAATAATTAACTTTTTATCTTTGATGGATTTCTTTTCCCTATGCACAAACTTTAATGCACCTTCCACAACAAACAAGCACAATGTTGTTTTTATATAGCTAAGGTACTTTTCCTATTCTTGAATTTGTGATTGTATTTATTATTTTATGGGATATTGAATTAAACCTGCCATATATGTTTAGACTTTAACCTGAATGTTTTTATATCAGTATAATAGAGGGTATGATAGCATATATCCCATGAATATGGAATGATTTATTTTGGAGTAAACATCTATTTCAAATAACTTTGGTTAATTGGTAAATTAGAAAAAAGTGACACTAACAACAATTTTTAAAATTTAAAATGTCATTTTAATAAATTTCATCTGCCGATGAAGGAATCCTTTCAGAGTGCTGGAATAACTTATGTGTTTACATCTCTGAACAAACATGCAGAATTAAAATATATGAAATGTAAGTTTTGACTCAATTTTGCTAGCTGATCATTGTTCTTGGAATATATTTGTAAATTTAAATTATTCTGAAAATATTTAAAAAATGGTTATTAAATTGCAAACTTGATCTGAAAGGTTAAATTAGGTTTCTACTTTTCCCCTAAAAAAGGAAACACTTTTTCAGTCCTGACTAAATTGACTAATGTCACCTTTCTTTATACATGATAGAGCAGGGGTGTCAAATTTGTGTCATCACGTGACGTATCAGGATTTTTTTTCCCCCTTCGCTAAACCGGGCATGGGCATGGCCAGCGTGTAATGCATTCTGGCCTGTGGGCTGCAAGTTTGACAACCCTGTGATAGACTTTAAATTCTGTTATTGCAGTTTGCTTTATTATTTAAGCTGTAAGTTTGGAAACGTTGACATTTGGGAATTGCTCCATCTTTCATTATATAAAAAAGATGTTTCTTTTTAAAGTTATATGCTGTAAGGAATACTTAAAAGGATATTTTGGAAATGTTACATCAAAATGATTAAACTCAAGCTGTGGACTGTAAAAAATTACAGCTTTACAGGCCTCATGCCTGCCTACCCTTCAATCACTGTCAAAGTGATAATTCCTGCAATAATATGTTTCTTTTATTGTAGGATTCTAAACACCAAGTGCTGTTTAAACATTAAACTGAATTGTTTCTGTTAGCGTTGCATTCACTGTGTGATACATCAGACCAGTAAAATCTCTTGTGGAATGTAAAATTCTGTCATGAATCATGGCTTGTGTATTGGAAATTACTGTAATTTTGATTGGAAATTACAGGGCTCTTGAAATGTTTCTAATTATGATAGAATGTTAACCATGACTTCAAACCTGTATGCCTTTTTTTGTATTTCTACTTTCAAAAGAAGGTTATACAGTATGCATTAAGAAGAAATATCTGTTGTCAGCATCTCTTCATATACCTATCCTTAATATTTTTGCTTTATTACAATTTATTAGTTACTAAATTGTATATTATGTTGCACTGATATTAAGATTTTATGTTCCATGAATACCACCTGCAGTCACATTGGATTTCATATTACATTTTGTATTTATTATACATATTATTATACATTTATCATACATGGTGGCACAGTGGTTAGAGTGCAGTACTGCAGGCTACTTCTCTGACCGTCAGCTGCCTGCAATTTGGCAGTTGAAATCTCACTGGCTCAAGGTTGACTCAGCCTTCCATCCTTCCGAGGTGGGTAAAATGAGGACCCAAATTGTTTGGGGCAATATGCTGACTCTATAAACTACTTGGAGTTGTAAAGCACTATGAAGCGGAATATAAGTCTAAGTGCTATTACTTTTGCTATTATTTATTGATTAGGTTTTTATTTCCTTTATTATTTTTATAATAACTCAAGGTAACAAATTCAAAGCCTCTTCAGTTAGTCGGTTTTTAAAAATTATTTAAAAGAAAGTTAAAGCTCTAAAAATCCCTCTTAAAGGAGCTACTGAAATAAACAGCCCTCCCTTCATTACTGCCTAATAACATAGTGTAAGTATGCATTTTAAAAATAATATTTAAGAAAATTTAGATTGAAGCCATCATCATTATTAGTAACAAACTACTTAAAAACAACCTGTTGCCTCAAGTAAAAATTATATTTATCATAGGAATAATTAATTACCTTTGATTTATAATTTAAAGATATGTTATGTGGATCTATGTTATGTGGAGATCCACTATAATTTTAAGATTTATATTTTATAATTTTATTGAATTTATATTTAATTGCTTTTAATCTACTGTAAACTGCCTTTAACTCTTCCTATTTTGGGATCCCTGAAAAATCAGGTTAATTTTTTTTAAAATAAAAAATTGTTTTTATATAAGTTTCGTCCTAAGAAAAACATATTTTATTTCTTTTGAGTTTTCAGCACCAAATAATACTTTTGTTCATAGACAGCACTTAAAACTTTAATTTTTGTATTCATATGCCCATATAAAATATATGTTGCCATTTTATGGTGACTACCTCAAGCATTCATATTGCCTTGCCATATATATTGTGACATGGAAGTTTCTTATTTGTAAAGCTTTTTCTTCTCTCCAGTCTTGCACATTGATGGATGCTAAATAGAATCAGAAGACATAAGGCAAGTTTAGACAAATGTGGTATAGACTCTTGCTTTCATTAGCAAAAGTCATATCAGCGCTTTCATTAACAAAAGCTATTATTGATCATTTGAACAGCATAAGTCATATAAATACAAAAAACAAAATCACATTGTGTTTAGTTAATGCCATGGTATTGCTTACATTATGAAGATATATATTACCTGGTATGAAAGTTGATGATACCGTTAAGTTTCTATGACAATCTATTCATCTTGACCTATCGCATTAGATAATTGTAAAAAAAAAAATAGATTGTCTGGCATAACTTTGTTATATACCTGTTACTTTGGTGTAACATCCTACCATTAAATCTATATTCAAAACCATCATTTTTAACTATTTTTCATTCCTTTAATATAAGGGAATTTTAAGAAATAAGCACAAAAGAAATTTTCTATTTATTTCTACTTTATTGTAAGCAGTTAACATTATAAAAATTACAAAATTTTTGTAATAAAGAGCTTTTTTATATTTTTCCCTCTTGCTGATTTAAAGCAGAAATATGGCCGTTCTAATTGACACATAACAGTTGAACTGGGACTTATTTTTCCTATACCTCTGTTTTTGTTTTGGGGTTTTTTTTCTTGAGCTGGGCTAGAACCATCCATTTAGTTTTTGAGAATGCCCTTGAAATCTGTATATATCTCAGTTTTTATAAACAGTATACTGCTAAACACTGGTCTTTTGCTTGCAGCATCATACTTTCTTGGTATTTTTTTAATTAAAAGAAAAATATATAATAATATAAAGCACCTAAGAATGTATTGCCAGTTCTTTTGATACCTGTACAAATTACATTCAGTTCCAGGATTTTGTACAAAGAGATATCTACAAGAGGGAGTGACTGATACAAATAATACAATTTTTGTAATTTTCAACAAGGCATTGTGACTTTATCATGGCTTCAAACAGATGAAAATATATATGCACCTATAGCAAACTGTTTATTACAATACTATCATATTCAGTACCTGAATAACAGGTACTGTTAAAAACAACATAACATACAATATTAGCATTTTATTGGCACTGTTCTTTGTGGCTTGCATTTGCTGAACGAAATATAAATTGCGGGATCCTTGGTGCAATCTGAGCTTGGTGATTTTCATTCAAGCTGTGCATAAATTGTAAAGCACTGTGAAGCGGTATGTAAGTCTAAGTGCAATTGCTATTGCTGTTTCATTACCAAACTAGGTAACATAATCAGTGCAGTTATTGATGATGTTAGCTGATTTCATAATGAAATATCTTCAAGAAAACCATCCAACTCAGAGAGCACTAAGAATCTCACAGTTGAACCCAACAAATACTTTATCAGAATAGAAATTGTAGTTCAGTGAAGACTTACATTGTATATACTTAGTCATTCCATGAGTGTTTTAAATTGTGAACACTTCATTAGAAACATTCAATATTTTTCTTTATATAGAGTTTATTTGTAAAAACATGGTTAATTAACCGTTTTCAAACATTTACCCTCCTTATGTAATTGTTGGAGAATGTAATTGTCCTGATTTATTTTTCTTTTTTTCTCCCAATTCAGAGTTATACATATGCGTAGAGAGAGAGAGAGAGAAAGTATATTCTTACACATTTTTTTCTTAATTCCCATTCAATGATTCATATACATCAAAATGGAATGTACATTCTCACGCTAACATTTTTTTCTGATCATACTCCCACTTTAGGCTTTTCAGTTCATAACTCAGGTTTCAATATTCAGGGTTGAATGTAATTTTGAGATATTTGGATTTAAATTTATTCTTAGTCTGTGGGAGACCATGGCCAAGCAGAAATTTGCTTTGAGCACTGTGTGATGGAAGCAGAAATAAATATGTCCAAGGTAAATGTATGTGGCCCCAAAGTGCTTAACATTTTTCCCCTATGCCTATAGGACTTACCTGCTGTAATATTAATAACCTCAATGATTAATGTAATAATAGAGAAAACAGGTCATTATTGAAATTAAAACTAATAGTACAAGAATTGGGTCTCAGATATTTCATTCAATTCTTAGTATTCCAAAGTAAAATAACATAATATTGGTCAGTTGGCCTAACAGAATTAATTAAGATATATTAACTACATAATAAATGAGTAGTTAGTCTGCCTTTTTGACATTAGAGTAAGAACATAGTCTGAATTATGAAATAGTCAGATGAACAGGAAGGCAGATTTAAACTTAGCTACCATTCATCTTTTGATTTTGGAACACATCAGAGCTATGCAGGAATTAGGAAAAAATCTCTAGTGAATGAACCTAGATTGAAATCTAACATGTTTATTTGCATGTAAATAAAAAACAGATGGTGCACTACTACTTGATTTGCAGATACTGGGTGGTATAAATTAGCATACAGTTTTGGGAATGCTTTGCTAATGTAATGGGACAATGTCAAGTTTTGGTAGATCACAGTTTTATACTGTGTTATATTTTGCTTTTTTCTCACACATTTATCAATATATAAAAATCTGATTACCGTGTTTCCCCTTAAATAAGACCCTGTCTTATATTTTTTTGAATCCTGAAATAAGCACTTGGCCTTATTGCCATGTGCACAAAAGTCCGATTGGGTTTATTATCAGGAAATGTCTTATTTTGGGGAAAACGGTATTTTCTTTGGTAGAGCAGTTTAGAAGTTTGACTGACTCAAGGAGGTAGTGCTCATCTCTGATTCTCAGCCATTATCTGAGAGATGCTTTGGTCATCGTGTGGCCAACATGAAAGTACGGAATGCAGTAACCTTTCCAACTGAAGCATAGTGCCTATTTATCTACTCATGTTTGCATGCTTTCAAACTGCTCGGTTAGCAAGAGATGAGACAAGTAACAGGAACTCACCTCATTGCATGGGGTGCTTGAGTCTCGAACTCGGCCTGTCATTTTTCCAACTCACAAGCCAGCATCTTTAACTGCTGGGCCATTGTCCTTTATCATAGGATAGTATAAGATTTTCACAAGTCTAGTCTCTCAGCAACTTCATGATATTAAAACAAACTGTGAATTTTAAAAAAAACCTCTTCTGGAAAAAGAGAGATTAAACCATAATGTGTAATGTTTGATATTCTGAATAGATCTTTGGTCTGAAACAACATTACTTTTTTAAAAAAATTCTGTTAAGGAAACACTTTCACCTTTACACTTTATATATCAGTTAAATATAATGAAGTAATATTAATAGAATACAAGATACTGCATTCATTAAGATATTGATTGTGCCTTCTTTCTATCTCTGTCTTACAATACCTCATGATAAAATGAGCTCACAGAAATTCACAATGATGTACATAGCTGTTCTGTAACTCCTCAGGCTGCAGTGTTGCCTCAGTACCTCTGTTTCAGAAAATCAGATCATAGGCTGCATGCTGTCATATAATAAGGTGTCTGATCCTTATTACCAGTTTGTTGATGCACAGACTCCTTCAAATTGACCATTGCAACACATGGTTTCCCCTGAAACTAGCTGTGATAATTAGTGTGGCTCTAATGAGACAGAATGTCACTGATCTTGTGCTGAACTGTTGAGTATCGACGCTACGGATGGCAACTGTCATAGCTTGCCATCTGTGACAGAGCCTGGCATATTCTGTTAGCAAGGTAGAGCATGCTTAGTGAGTTGATTTGAAACAAATAGTTTGTTGCCTGATCAGAAAAAGCTGTGATATGGTAAAGGAGATGATATTTTTATATTTCCTGTTTCTGTTGTGCTAAATCAGTCACAAAAAAATGCTAACTAATCTATTTCAATTTACAATTAGAAAAATATTTACAGATGTTGTTTCACATTTTTGCTGTTTGTAAGGCAACAGTTCAGTTGCTTATTTTCATTTTTAAGTGAAAGGATTAAGTAGACAAAAATTATTTAATAAGATAAAAAATTGTCACATTTTCTTTTTATTATTGAACCAGATAATCCACACTGAATCCTTGATGTAAATGAATAATTTTCTCTCTTGGAGGAAGATTGCCTATTTTTGTTTTTTTATATACATGCAGTGTGTGTGTGTGTGTGTGTGTGTGTGTGTGTGTGTGTGTGTGTTTCTACCCCTTCACCAAAGAGATAGCCAAATAGAGGTTCCAAATAAGCAGGGAATTGCCACTGTGATATATATACCAAATGTATCTAAGTGTCAACAAAATAGAAAGATTATTTCTGACAGAGAAACCTATGCTTATTGGCTGGTGTTGTTCTTAACTGAAATACTGGTCACAAAATTTGTAGAAATGGAAGTCCAGCACCGTTTATCATTCCATGATGCTTTGTTGCTTTTTATTTCCTCTTCCTCTGGCAGACCACACAGGGCTTGTTCTGAAGAACATTTTCACTAATCTGATCAGGCAGCCAAATACGCCGGGAAAACTGCTTTAATGATCCCACTAATTACCTCAAGTCAATATGAACTGTATTATTAGACTGAGGGAAAATATTCCATTAGGTCTCCCCCTTGGGAGTTTCTCCGCTTTGTGATGTCACTGAAGCCTTCGCCCTCTTGCTTGTAATTAATTTTATTTACACACGCAGGCACGCACAAGGTCACACCTGCACAACCAGAGCTGGCCAGGGAGCTAGTAGCACTCAGCCTTAATCAGATCTGTCATAATTACCATTCTGCATGTTTCTGACACACGCTGTGAAATATTTCAATTTAACTGCCGCTACCAGCACAACCAGATGTAGTGCAAGTGTGGCTGCATTGGAAATATTATTCCTCAGGATAAACTCACTCCTCCTTTTTTTCCTCCGACCCCCTCTCCCTTTTAACAGCTAATGTGGCACAGAAGCTGATGTATCCTGTAAATCTTGAATGCAGCGCTAGATTGATAACAGCAGATTAGACAGTTTAACCACAAACAGCTTGTTCATTTTTCACAAATGAAAACCACATGTGGTGCAACTAAAATTCCAGGCCTCTTTTCAGTGATAGTTCTTTTTCTAGTTCCTTTGTTATTTGAGGTGTATTTTTTGTCACATAGGTTGTAAAACCCTGACTTACACACACAGAAATAATTGTTATCCAAGGTTCTAAACTTATTTATGGTAACTACATTTCATTAAACCTGTAATACAAAGTCAGTCAGCCAGCTAGCCAGGGGCAAAGCAAAATATTCATGAGATACTATTTTGTGTGTGTTATCACCTTAACCTACTTTTAGAAAATAACCTGCAGGATCATTTTATAAAAAAGCTCATCAGGTTGCAACTATATTTCTTATTTGCAAAGATATATTTTGTCAAAGGCTTGGAGAAACCCCCCTAAGTGAATTTTTACTGAAATAAAATAAAGATTGATGATACATCCTTTGCAATTTGGGGAACTCATAAGAAACAGTAAGTTTTGTGATTCAAAAAGATAAAAACCAAAGATACAAGTTATCAGCTTACATAATGTTCACAATGATTCCTACCACCTATTGCTTAAATTCAGCCATGCTACATAACTGCATTATATAAATATACCCCAAGATTTAATATTGCTTTCTATCCTGAAAGGAAAAACTCTACCATGTTTTCTAAATGTTTTTGAGTTAAAACTTTAGCAATATATTAAATATGAAAGCATGAAAAAATCTTATATTATTGAATTCTTTTTTTTAAAAAAACGTAAAATAGTTATTAAATTAAGAATGGACAATAGTATTTTCATTGTTATACTTTTTAAAAATATTTCATAGGGTTTATATCTATCTTTTTCTACTTGATGTGAAGCCAGTCTAAATAGTTTTCCTTGTCTCAGTTTTTCTCCATAACAGCATTAAGCTGAGAGAGAATCTCAAAATCACAAAGTGAGTTTCCATGACAGAGAGTGAACTTGAACCTGGGTCTTTCCAATTGAAGTTCAGCACCTTAGCACCATATTTCAGGTAATCCTTGACTTACAACTGTAATTGAGCCCAGAATTACAGTTGTAAATCGTGCTTGTCATTAAGCAGGTCATCACGTATTGTGCTCAATTTTACAACTTTTTTTGCTGCAACAGTTGAGTGAAAGCGACCTTCTTTTTCGGGTCCTTCATAACTTTGAATGGTCACTGACTAGTCAAATATTGAGGAATATCTATAGTATATTGTAGTAGGTTAATGATTGTTTTACAGTTGAATTGTAAATAAGTTCTTGCTTTTTAATAATAATAATAATAATAATAATTTAATTTTTATACCGCCCTTCTCCCGAAGGACTCAGGGCGGTGAACAGGCAAATAAAATAATACAATATATTACAATAAAACACATTTTAAAAAACTTATTCAAAATAGCCTAAATTTAAAATACTATACAAAATATATATTAAAAAAAAAAACCCAATAAAATCCATATTTAAAAACCCTATTTAAGCCTATTTTATACTCAGCATGTATGTATGCGTGTGTATGCATGTCTGTGCATGTTATGTGTGTGTAAATGTATATGTCGTGTCCCACTCCTCCGCTGACGGCCGGGTCAGGAAGTCCGTATCAAGTGTGCCTCTGCAGCTCTGCCAAAGTCCTATCAGAGTTCTCAAGGCAGGCAGGAGACCAGGAAGTGACTTCAGCAATCCAAGTTAGACTTTGCCTGACTCAGAGAATGCCAGAAAGCAGATCCTTTATATTGGCCATGGGGTGTGGCTCCATGACTCAGCACTTATCCAGGCCTGCCCCTCCCTTCCTTTTGCTGACATCGCCTCTCTATTCTCCAGAAGCGAGGATCTCTCCAGCCTCTAGCTGTTGGTAATCTTAGCTCATGACTGGCTTCACATTCTTCAGGCTCACATGCTGTGGGGGAGGGGTTTAGTTGCTCTGTTTGCCTGGGCATGGTGCCAGGACTGGGGGCTGAAGGCACGTCAGGCCCTTCGTCTTGCTCGGCCTGTCTGGGCATGGTGCCAGGGCTGGGGGCTGGAGGCATTCCAGGACATTCTTCCGAACTATCAGCATCCGGCAGGAGATAGAGGGGCCCAGCTGCAGCAGGGGGAGCGAGCGAGACACAACAGTATATGTATATATGTGTGTGTGTATTTACATATATATGCATACGTATGTGTGTATTTACATATGTGTGTGTGTGTATTAGATTAGAACAGAACAGAACAGAACAACAAAGTTGGAAGGGAGTTTGAAGGTCTTCTAGTCCAACCTCGTGCTCAGGCAGGAAACCCTGTACTATTTCAGACAATCTCTTTTTCAAAATTTCCAGTGTTGGAGCATTTACAACTTTTGTAGGCAAGTTGTTCTACTGATTAATTGTTCTAACTGTCAGGAAATAAATGGCCCAGAAGCTCATCTTCACTTAACTGTCACTGTTTATGACAGCCTTCATTGATATGAGGAAAAAACACTTCATATATTCCTTGTGATTCTCTCTCCTCACACTGCTCTGTTTTGTTCTCCTGCACTCAACATTAAATCAAGCTAGCCAATCAGAAAGGAGTGAAGAGTCGTTCCTGGTAATAAACAGAAATTTGTCTCCTTCTAAGCCAACAACAAAGTCTTTACCCAGCCTGCCAAAAGTTTAATGGCCAATTTGTTGACTCTTCAGTTATAAGCTATGAGAAATGGAATAAGAAAATCCATGTTAGTCTGAGAAAAGAAAGACCTCCTGTTTCTCTTGGTTCCTTTTTTTCTTCTGTACATCTGGTACCAAGTTAGTTGAGTAAGAAGAAAGCAATTACTCAGTAACAGTACATGAGCTGGTCTAGCTTAGTCTTTCCCTTCTTTGTAGCAGCCCTTACCTAAGATGATCTTGGAACTTTTGCAACACCTGTTTTAACTTCATAAAATAGGGTAGGATAGGGTAGAATGAAATGGAATGGAATGGAATAACAGGAATAGAAACTTTAGTGAAGTCAAATATAACTTTGGAGGATAAGATATGATAACTATATTATATAAGCAATATCAGAGAATTTTATTCTCAGATTCTGTTTCCAGGAAAGATTATTGCTGGAGTTCTATTTATTTGGGAACTCCTTGTGAATTTTTCCTGGGTGTTCTGTTGGCTACAATACACTACAGAATGCTGATCCTGGGGCATATGGAAACTAGCAAGATAACTGAAAAACCCAACTTTCTCTAAAATTAGAACAGCATTTTTAGAGCTAGATTTAACATGTTCCCATCAACACTCTTGCAAAGCAGGTAAAACAAAATACCATAGCAAAGTGAATATGTACATGTGATAATAAGAAAGTTGAAACATCTTATGGTTGATTCTGCTGCAAATTTTACAGAAATATTAGATCAATATACATCCTTCCCCTAATAAATTTCTAAGGAGACCAGACAATTTTTTACATGAACTTCTACAGCTTAAATCCTGCCATCACCCATGCAGTAGCTAAATGTTTGCTGCTGCAATGAAAATAAGGCAAAACTGATTGTAGGAGTCCTATTTTCACTGATGACACATTTGGTTATTTTAAATAATTTTTGGAGGATATTCTGGTGTGTAATCTTAATATATTTTAATTTATTACTGAATATATGATATTGTTTTAATAATATAATAGGGATGTTTAAAGTACCCTGTATTTGATTTACTTACGCTAGTCAATATACAATTGTGTTCATTTCCTTATTCTGATTCTACTTGTTACCTTTTGTTCCTTTTTGTTTGTTTTGTGTTGCTGGTCATTGACCTAATAAATATTACACAGAGAACAGTGATTCAGCTATCATCTGATTTGTACTTATGAATAAAAGTTACCTATGGGATTATTTAAAATAAAAATATAGATACTTTTACAAGTTTTGTTGGTTGGTTGGTTTGTTTATTTTGATATAGCCCAAAATACAGATCTGCTAGATTTTCCAGTGCAAGTACCTGTGAGAACTTGCAAACTTTTCAAGGACATTCTTATCCATTTTATTTGGATACTTATATTATGAATTATATAGTGGCTTTGTTTAAGTGGCTATACTATATATTTCCAAGCCAGAGAAGATATCTAAGGATACATATTACAACCAGTTTTAAAATGATAATAGAGGTAGTACACTTCTTCAGGTTATGTCACGGTAATTTTTTGCTAAATTGTACAACAAAGTTGCTGTCATTACCAGGGAAAAGGTTAAAGGGATGGCATGAGTAAGAAACTTTGCAATTGCTTAGGGCCAATGTTCCAGGTTGATTTTTTTTAGCTTTAGCTTTTTAGTTTGATTTTTTATTACCCCCGCAATATTTCTCTTTGTGTGGAGAAATTGATAGCAGAATTCAGTGCATTCCTAAAAACTGAAGTCAGCTGAATAGATTAAAAATGAATTGCATCAGTTTTAACAATACACTAAGATCACATGCAAAAATAACTAATAAAATATTGTGTCAATTTTTATAACTGAATATATAGATTACTAGAGCCAGGAAATTCCATCATGAAAAGACTAATTAAGCTTTGGAATTTTGCAATAATTAGTGAAGCTATATTTAATAAGCAGAAGTAACAGGTGATCAGAAGAGAGGTAATAATTTCATTCCATAGAAACCGATTAGTTGATAACTATGATAATGTAGGTATTATTGTTGTATGTTTAAAATATGTCAATAAAAGTTACAATTATAGTAAGATGCTATAGGAGGAACTATTTTATCAAGAACTAATTGAAACTAAAATGAAATGTGCTTGATTACATACATTAAAAAAATTTGTTTTTCATAATAATTTACATCAGGAAAAATGTAATAACAAAATATTTAACAATATCTGAAAAATATAAAACAAAATGTCATACTCTTGAAATGTAACATTCTTAAATCGTTGCTTGGTTTTGAAAATACAGTATAATATGGGCTCATTGCTGTTCTCTGTTTCTTCTCACACAGATTCCTTGTAGAATTCACCTTAATGGTGAAGTATACTAAGATTTCCCTCATAATTAAATTTTAAGTAAAGATTTAAAGCAGAATTAAAAATCCTGATTATGAAGGAGTATGATTAATCTTAATACTAGAGAGCTATTATAATATATAACATGGAAGACTTGGGGGTGAGGAAACATTCATAATCGTCCATCGTCTTAAATATTTATAAGGGGGTAAAAAGTAGGTGTTTTTTTTAAATCCTGCCTTTTTATTTTTATAACTCACGGTTGACTAATACTCCATTTTTCTCCTATTTTCCCCATAATAACAACCCTGTGAGGTATGCTGGGCTGAAAGAGAGTGACTAGTCCAAAATCACCCAGCTGGCTTTCATGTAATTATTTTCATATTTCAACAGAAGCATAATGACGGTTTTAAACACTTCCTTTAAACCCCAGCAATCTGTTTTATGATATGAATTACAACTTTTAATTTAACATTAAGACCTGAATTTATGACCTGACAGATAATTTATCTTATTTTAATTTTAAAAACCTTTTTGACCAGTATATTTTTGCCTATAATTGCAATTTTCATAGTATAGAACCACGACAGTGAACCTATGGCACACATGCCTGAAGTGGCACGCGGAGCCATGTCGCCTGGCACGCGCACCATCACCCATTCATCTTCTTGGTTTCTGGCGCACATGCACACGCGATAATCAGCTGGCCTTTGTGCATGCGGCAGTGCTGGAAACTTGAAGAGTTGGTTTTCCTTTTTCCTGAGTGATCATGACGTCAGCCAGCGGATCGTTGCACGTGCATATGCGCCAGAAACCAAGAAGAGGAACGGGCGATGCCATGCATGCCAGGTTTATTCATGTTTAATGAATAAAGATAAATAATAATAATCGACACAATTCAGTTGGAAAGAAGGAATGAAGGACGGCTATAAATGTGAGTACCCATGGTTAATCATTTTGTTTTTATTACATAAGAATACAAGTTTTAATACATTGTATTACAACAGATAATATATTGTAACAGGCAATGATTTTAATTAAGAATTTATGAATGGCATTTATTCTACTGGATAGGTAATTTAATGAAACCTAAAGTTAGAGAAAATAAAATAAATAAAATAAGTCAAAATAAGTGTAACATTATTTAGGGAAAATTTTATTTTGCCTTAATGGTCATATTTTCCAATAATTTAATAAAATTGGAGAGGTTTTGTTCATACATATTTCATCTATAAAAATACCAGTAATTCTATATATTATCGTACTAAATTATGATGAAAAGAAAATTAGATTTGTCTTTGTACTCATGCTTTCAGTAGACTAATTTTAAAAACGTATTTTTTATGTTTTGGTACCATTTGGTAGAGCTAAAAACCGGTTCAGAAAAACTTTTGAAATTCTTTCCAACCTGTTTACCAGCAGTATCTTTTATTTGTGTTTTTTTTAGCATTTTTTAATCCCGTCTTTATCATTTTATAACTAACTCAAGGCAATGAACATATATAATATTCTTCTTCCTATTTTCCCCACAATTCTATGAGGTGAGTTGGTCTGAGACATGGTAACTGGCCCAAAGTCTACCAGCCAGCTTTTATGCCTAAGGCAGCACTAGAACTCCTATTTCTATAGGAAGTCTTCTGTATATTCTACTTCTGAAGAAGTTGTGTATGCATATATAACTGTACTTTCTCAAATGGGAGTAATCAGGCTGTGTGCATATATTTTGCTTGTATGCGTGTCTAGTCAGGGTACGTGGATACGTATGGCCTATGGGCATATCTTTCTGCACTCATCTCAGGCTCTGTCTGGTCCAGGTGTGCACTGAGGACAATAGAGTGGCTGATACTATTCTGCTCTAATCAGCAGCATTCCAAATAACTATCACTCCCATATTGCTTGGTGATTTTTTTTTTCTAGATTGTTCTTCCCCAGAACCATTGTTGGATTTTCTGATCACACTAAAATCACACTAAATGTGATTTTATATTCAGAGGTCTTGCTGATTGAAAGCACTCCAGCCCCCTACAGAATTTCTTTCTAACATTCCTTTCTTTTAAAATAAAATTTGGAAAATGAAAAAATGGTATGTTATTAACACTATATTTATAAATTTATATTTATAAATTTAAAATTTATATAATATTCTATGCTCAGTTACCTGAAAGAAAGCTCCATTAAGCTTAAAACTTCTGAGATTTTGTTATTAGGCAAAAATATTTTTCTGAGAGGCATTAATTGGTTAAATTAATAAATTTAATACAAAATATTTTATTATCCTAATAACAAAATCCTGCATATATTTTCTCAGATGTTTTATGCTCAATGGAGCATAGAATATTGTATAAATTTTAAATTTATCTTACATGTAAATATAGCATTAATAACATACTATTTTTTCATTTCCCAAATTTTATTTTAAATGAAACAAAATTTTGGGAAAAATATTAATCAAAATTGATATTTGATCTATCTTGAATCAAAAGCAGCTTTTGGGCTCCATATGAGATTTTTAATAATCAAATGGCTTGATTATTAGTACATATTTGTTTAAACAAGGTTAGTTATTATTTTAATGCTAATGTAAAAATATTCATATTGTGCAATGTGAGGAATCTGAGTAGGAATAGGTCTTGTTAAAATGGTTCTTTGTGTAGTTGACCTTCACAGTTCAGTTATGTGCATTCTTTGCAGTTAAATTTAAGATATGTCCATAACAAAACTCTCTTGTATTTCAAGGTTTGCAAATGGATTCTTTTTGTTCAATGTATAAATCTCAGAGAAATGAAATTAAGCTGATGTTTTATTATTTGAGTAAACACAGTTAGTGGTTCAGATGTATATGTGTATCAGTCAATGTACTGTATTAGGGTTTTTTTCAGCCTCTCCTTCCTTTTCACATCACATAAAGCTATCCTTTGTAAGTCAAGAAATTTTCTGCAGGTTGCCATGAGATGAAAGGTGTTGAGTGGATGTATTCTATTAAAAGATAAGAAAACAAGAATTGATTGATGAGGATGACAAGACAGATGATCTATTTTGACATGGAGCAAAAACTACAAATTTCTGGATTGCTTGCAAACTCCATGATAGCTTTGGACTATACTCTGGCCCAGATGCTAGTGCTTCAAAGATTGAGTGACATTGAATATCAGTCTGAAGTCAGCTTTTTCATATCTCTAGAATCTCCTACATTCAGATTCCTGGAACCCAGCAAATCTTTTGTAAACTTGCTATTAATTGAGAAATGATTTTTCAAGACAAGGCACTAGATGTTTCCTTCAGTCCTTTTATTTGGCAGGTAGGCCAAAATCCTTACATCCCAGATCTGTGGCCTTACGATTCTATTGAAGTTGAAGTAACACATCCTTCTACAGGATCAACAAGGTAACACTAAGTCCCTTCTTTCTGCAAGTGCCAGGAAGAATGGACAATTTCTATAACTTATACTATAAATTTACCTCTATTCAGATTCAAATCCTGACATCACTCACAGATTAGGTAAACTTGTCACTGCAATAGTTAAAACTAGATGACATTTAATTTCAAACTAAACCTGATAACTCAAATTCCTTGAACCATTTTATTTTTCTTACCCTTCTCTTACTTTCTCTCCTCCTCTTTTGGAGCTCTAAATTATATTATAATAAATATGTAGTAACCAAATAAGTAGAATCAATTATATTCAAAGTATCCCAGATAGAATGTTTAATTAAAACTTTTAGATAAATAAAATATATGATACATACTTTATTTATCTAAATATTTTAATATATCAGCATTTAAATAATTAGCAAAATGGTTATTAAGAAATATACCTTTGTACTTACAGTAGTATTACTGTAATATACAGGTATGTTACAATACCTACCTTTATACTTACTTAGCAGTTAATTCTTGCAATTTCCACTGCCTTACATATTTAAATGAAGTCTGGTATTCCGGTTCTAAACAACTTTTCTTCCTCTTTTTTCTCTCTTGAGTAAATTGTACCCTTAACTATATTCCACTTCCCTTTTCATCCTGTAATGTTGTTGAATTGTATCTACATCTGGTCATTGAGTATAATAAAAAAAATTGATTTGATTTGAAACCAAATAGACATGCAATGCATTGGGAGAGCCTATTCTATGACAAACTTTAATCCTCTTTGAAATGCCTAAACAAAGCTTCTCTGTTTTATTTGTCTTTCAATGTCCATCTACTTCTCCTTCAAATCTTTATACATTTTTTCCTATATTTATTTCCCCAATGCAGCTACCCTCTCTTCTTCCCCTTCCCCTTCCCCATCCCATCCCATCCCATCCCATCCCATCATCTCCATTTCTATTTCTTTATATTGTTTTGCTTTTCTGCAGATAGGATGGAAAGGAATGTTATGTGCATGTATGAAAGAGTGGGCTGTGTATATAAAAATATACCTGCAACCAGATACAGGATAAATTAATTTTATAAATAGGACATAACAATAATGAGTAGTTATTTTTAATTGGTGGTTATTTGACCACATTAATATTAAACATTTTTTTGTTATTAATTTGGCTTTCTTTGAAGTATGGCTTCTACTGTATGAGTGGAGATACATATAACATACATACAACTAAATAAATATGTTATAACAACACATTTACTGGGAATACCAGGATAAGTTTCAGCTGAACTTATATGGAAGATATATATGATACATGATTTTTGTCTGCAGTATGTTTGGAGGTTGATCTTAAATTGTTTTCCTTTGAGGTAGATGCAGTTCTTGTGTTAAGTTGAATATAAACTGTTAAAGCTTTGGATGCAATTTTTAGAGCTCTCAAGAGTTACTTGAGATGTAATAATTTCTGGCATTTCTATAACACTTTCAAGTACCCCAGATATTTCACGTACACTGTATCTAATTATATCCTTGTATCAAAAACAGAAAAGGAATATTGTTTCACGTATCAAAGAATGGGTTGTTGCAGGTTGTAAAATATTACTCTGTTCTTAATGTACCTAAAAGTATTAGCTGTACTTCAAAAAATATGTACCAGCTAAATTACAAAAAAGTAGATAATTCAGTATATAATACTGAAATATAAGCAGGATGCTGGGGATATTTTTATGGGAAGAATATTTAAAACATTTCATTTTTCCAATCAGGGCTGAGGATGGACAGTTGCAGTTTTCTTTATTCAACAAAGGCACAGAGGTTTAAATCTGCAAATTCAGTAATTTTTGCTGGTTTTGCAACATTTTTGTATATTTGTAGTTGTAATCAGGAAAGAGCAAGTAGAACAAATGCTGCAAATGTATGCAAATGAGAGAGAAAGAAAGATTGTGCAAATAAAATGGTATCTAATATAAGGGAATAGATAATTTAGGCGAACAATAGCTCAAATTTAGATAATTGGAATACAGCAAAAACTAGAAATCTCAAGTTTGACTTGTTTTTTTAAATCTTACTGGAACAAAAACACAAAGTTGGAATAAAGCTAATTATGAGTTTTAGAAATATATTTTATATAACTGTTTTAAATATACTGACACATTTTTTTCCCATTCAATCAAGTCTGATTCTTGGTGATTTTTTCACTGTCTCCTTTCTAGGACTGATTGAAGGTAGCTGGCCCAAGGTCCTCAAGCTGGCTTTGTATCTTTGACGTGGGACTCAGTTTTCTGATTTCTAAACTGATGCCTTAATCACTACACCAAACTGACTCTCTACCCAATATTATTTTTATCCAATATTTATTTCTACATATTGTTTATAGTTGCAAGGGGCTCAGTTGGCTAAGACTCTGAGCTTGTTGATCGAAAGGTCGGCAGTTCAGCGGTTTGAATCCCTAGGGCCGCATAATGGGGTGAGCTCCCGTTACTTGTCCCAGCTTATGCCAGCCTAGCAGTTTGAAAGCACATAAAAAATGCAAGTAGAAAAATAGGGACCAACTTTGGTGGGAAGGTAACAGCGTTCTGTGCACCTTTGGCCTTTAGTCATGCCAGCCACATGACCACGGAGACAGTCTTGAGACAGTGCTGGCTCTTCGGCTTTGAGACGGAGATGAGCACCACCCCCTAGAGTCAGGAACGACTAGCACATATGTGCGAGGGGAACCTTTACCTTATTGTTTATAGCATCTGATCAATAGATCATATTATAAGGTCACACTTGTCCAAATATTGGTGAGCATTTATGCTACAGTACACTGTAACAGTTGTAAATGTGAATAAGTAGCCAAGTGCCTGAATTGTGATCATGTGACGACAGGGCTGGTAAAAAGTCCTAACTTCGAGGACAGGTCATAAATTACTTTTCTGAGGCCAATAATAAACAGTGGTCATAAGTTGAGGACTATTTATGTTATCACATTTGCTTAATTCCTGATGAATTCATAGACCCATCTGTGGCAGGCAAGACCTTTCGTGTCTGCTCATACAAATTGACAGCACATTTAAATGATCCTTTTAAAAAGACACATCTTTTTCAATAATTTGGGTAAACTGTTTTATTTAGATATCTATTAAACTTGCTTCCTCTGTCCCAATTATCTATACAAAAATGCATTCAGAATATCAGCTTTTTTTCTTATTGCCCATATCTTGGATTCTTTATTTGTAGAAGCAGTAAAGGAACAATTTGATATTGCGGTTATTTTGATCAAGCCTAAAATTATCCTCTTTCAAGATGAATGGTGATTTACCTAACGAAGAGTAGCACTGGGCCAATTCTTGGGAGACTCATAATTACATTGCTAAAGCCAGGTACTCTATTGAGTAGGGCCAGCCACAGCCATCAATTCACTGAATAGAAGCAGGCCCTTGTTTGAAGAAGCTATAACAGAACTGCTTGAACCAAAAAAAAAAAAATAGTAGTTAAAATTTCCTCCAGAAATGGAGCTACAATGCGATAGTACTATAGTGACTATTTCAGCCACATTCTGATAATCCTTTTTATACGTATACTGGAAAGGTCACTATTATGTTTCGGAACTCTCCATTTATAAGAAGAAACTTTATCTGGATGGCCATAGAAACATATTGTTTTTGGGAATACTCAGCAATGAAGAAAGTCAATATGGAGAATCTTTCTTGGAATGCAGGTTTTTTTCTCTGAAAAAAATGTATGCCTCTATGACACACACATATGATTTGCAGTATAATTCTTTTCATATCTACTCAAAAGTAAATTGCACTGAGTTCAGTACAACCCCTAATTTAGTGTATGTAGTTGAGATGGGACATATTTGCCATCTTTATATTACTGAATTCCAACTATCAGAATCTCTCACTGATCATTAAGTTAGTTGGCTTTGATGGCAATTATTTGGAGTTATTAGAAACATTTGGAGGGCAAGAAATCCATAATATAAGAGGATTTGATCCTGGAGATTCAGGGTTATACATCTAATATATCTCAAAATTATCTGTTAGGTCTCAGCAAGTAATTTGATGAGGCACTTTGCACATGCAGAGACATGCAGAGTATTTCCCAAGGTCTCCATGATGGACTTTCTGATATTTGGGCTTTGGAAGAGGATTAAAAACTGTTAATGCCAGAGATCCAAAGGGCTGCTTTGAATGTATTGCACATCCTAATTGTATAGAGGAAAGGTTTACAGTTAAATATTGAAAGCAGAATTATTTTATTATTTTTAACTAGCATGTATTCTTTCATTATAAAGAAGTCTGTAGTAATGGAGATTGTTTTAAGAACTCTGTAATATTTAAAGGAGTTAATATGAGAGAGAGAGAAAAAATCAAGGCAAACTTTTTTATTTCTGGACATGAGGAAGGGGGTTCTGATTAAATTACAAGTTTATTAGAATGAGATATAAGACAGTGCATTTTTTCTTGCCCTCAGCTTTAATGCCTTTAATCAAATAATGACCTTCTGGAAATAGTTAATTTTAAGCATTTGGAAAGATCAATACCACTTTGCCACCAAAAAATGGCCCTGATGATGTGAAATTTGATGTATTTAAAGTACCCTTTTAACCTAGTAAATAATTTAAAATGCTTTCAATAATCTTTTGCCACCATTATGTATCTCATTGTTAAAAGTATGGCTCTCAAAGTATGACCAATCTTTTGATCTTGGAGATTGGAGCCCAAAGCAAGTTCAATGAGTTTGCTTTCCTTACATACTTATGCAATCCTCTACAAGATTTATTAGAGAAGAAAGTGTGTGTGTGTGTGTGTGTGTGTGTGTGTGTAAATGATAGATAGATAGATAGATAGATAGATAGATAGATAGATAGATAGATAGATAGATAGATAGATAGATAGATAGCAGTCAGACAACAGACAAATGTATAGAGTTTTAACAATTTTTAACCTGTTTCTCCTTTTGGTGTAAAGGTGAAAAATTAGGTGACTAATTATTTTGGAAGTCCATTTTATCCAGTTTGTAGAACACTGGTATGAAATTATGTTTGAGTGTCATCAGTTTTCTAAATGGGAAAAATTACCCTCTATTAGCATGTTTGTGGGCAGATTAAAAACAGTCTTCATTAGCATAAGGAACACTTACTGATTCTTTATGAAACTAGAAAATTATTTGCTGAATGATAAATTGCTAGCTTTACAGTTAGTTGTTGTTGACAATGAGCTCATTCAAAATGCGTATTGCAGTTTAGCCTACAAGACTGAATTCCTTTTTACTCAGAACTACTGCTTAATGGATTATGTACTTAAACTCTGTTCATACTACATATGAAATGTAATTCATGCTTTTCATGAAAATATTTGTATCAAATATCATGCATATTTAGAGTGATTTCTTTTAATACTCTGTGTTTTTATGATATGTTACACTACAGAGATACAATAAAATGCATTCGCATATAATTTTAGAAAAGGAAAAACTCCCATAATACGAAGATTAGGAAGCATGAGTTAGTCTTTTGAATTTAATGGAGAAATCTTATTACATCATTTGAAAAAAAATTAAAATAGGACTGGGTACCCAAACAAAGAGCAATGCTATGTTTGTTGCTAAACATTTTAAGCATATGTAATGAAAGTATTTGCATTCTAAAGAATTAAGGATTAATTTTACTAGAAAGTACATAGGGATAGTGCTATCCCATTGCAGCCATGGTTAGCTTGAAGATCTACCCGCTTGTCTTGTCTGTCCAAATATCTTTATCCCTGGTTTTAGTGGATTAGGTTATATTCTATGAAGAATTCTATTACAATAAAAATTAAAACCAAAAGCTTTATTCATGTTTATTTGGACAGCATTATTCATTCTTAATAATTTATAAATCACATTTTGAAGGGGTTCTTTTGAATGCAAAGCAGTAAAATATTTTACCAAAAAAAATTGAAACCAGAAATTTATAGCTATTACAATAACAAGATACAAAAGGTTACAAATAACACTACTCGTTTATTTTTATTTTTTTTAACATCTGATATAATTTCCACTGAATTGTTTGGCAATTGATTTTCTGTTTTAAAATTTTATGTTTCTTTAATAGCATTCTTAAGGGGGGGGGAGGGAAGCTTACCATAGTTGCCTCCCTTTCATTTTTTGCTAACTGTAGCAAGACTTACATATGTCACTCAGCTACTATAAAAGTGCACAGCAGTTTTTCCTTCGTGGCAGATGGATTTTAAACTTGACTTCTCAATAAATGTAGGTTTACAATACATAACTTTACAGGATTTGTGTTGTATATAACAGGTTTGAACACATTATCTCAGAATTCATCTACATGGCATTTTCAGCTTATCCCAGGCCCCATGCCAGTATCTTAAGTAATAGGGAGAGAGTGTAGTGATTGATAGCAGCTAAAGGCGTGATTTTGAATAGAAACAAAGGCTTTAGAACAGAAGGTGTCAAATTAAACTTTGTCAGTTTGAAAAGTAGTAACATCCTGAAAGTTCATCTACATATTTACATGTGACTAATGTTTATATTTTGCTTTGCTTTGCTCCTTCTTTATATGCAGTGCAATGCTGCCTGGCAGGGTTGCTGCACAGCAGCGAAGGGTGTTCCTACTGTTGTTTTAGGATATATTTTTCCAAATACATACAAGTCCTAAGGGCAATCTTCCATATATGTTTTTATATACCAATATAGACGGATTTTTAATGAATACGTAATTTTTATGGTGAAACCCGCACGCACACATATACATTTCAGCGATCATTCTGGATTAAACTAGCCACTCTTAATAGTAATGCATTCACTTCTAGCATAATTCCAGTTGTGTAGGCCAAACCTTTCCGTTTTGATTTTACCCAAATGAACATGCTCCCAGTGAGAGATATCTGACGCATGATGCATTTTTCATAAAGTTACGAATATTACAAGTTACGTATCTGCATTTTCATTTGTATTGTTTGTTGAATTTGATTCCTATTATAAATAAAATAAAAATAAAATTTGCAAATTACAGCTTGATAAGAATTTTTCTATTAAGCACATTAAGCAAAAAGGATAAGGATGGGATGGGTTTCTCAGAATTAATAAAATAAATATGCTAAATAATTGTGGAATAAACATATTTGAGGAAAACATTACAAATACATTGTTTTAGATTTAAGATGCAGAAATTCTACATCGCTTCATTAAAATATCATTTTAAAAATTCAATATTATTTTAAAATATAAGCAAGTTAAGGATAATTTACTTTTTATAATGAAAAAAAGATTTTGTGTTTTAAATTTGGGTTTATATTTTGACAAAAAGCATTATATTTTAATCTTTTAAAATTACTAGACCACCCTAGAAAAGCTCATCAGACTGTATTTAAATGTGCAATTTATCACACTATTTGAGGCGGTAAGGAATTGGAAGTATTATTTCAGGGCAAAGGTTAATAGCCAAATACTGGAAATGTTTTATCAGACATAGATAATTAATAAGGATATGTTGACACTCGGAACACAGAAGTGACAAAAAGACCAAAATACTTTCTAAATGGATAGATTTTGTTGTGGGGTTGTTTTTTTCCTGGATTCACTTTTTGACTCATGCAGACTGTGTTAAGAAATTAGGTTTGATAATTTCAAAGAATATACTGAAAAAGGGTTTTATAGATAGATATATCCCATCTATTTATTTGATCAAATGTATCTTTGCTTTAAGATTTTATCCACTAAGGTTGAAGATGAGGCAGAATCACATGTTAATTTTTTTATTATCAATTACATAATGCCCTTCACATATATGCTTTTCACAGGATAACATAACTGTGCTGGATATTTGTCATTCAAGATTAACAGGAATCAATCCAAAAGAAAAAGTAAAGCACAGTGTTCTACTATTCCATGAAACATTTCTACCAGGCAATCTCCCACTAAAACTAAGATATTGAGAGCATATGCATCAAGACAAATTCCTTGTGTGTTCAATCACACTTGACCAATTAAAAAAAAATTCTATTCTATTCTATTCTATTCTATTTACATTTTTAAAAACTGCATTCCATATTTATGATATTTAGCAGTTCCCAGGGTCTTTTCAGTGGTTGCCCATACAATTTATCACTGTGTTTTATCTACAATTTACAAACAACCTAAAATGTTTTATACTATCAATAAAAAATATACTATCAAAATTTCCATCACTTTTTGTTAATGGTTGTTAGAGTTTAATATGTGGATTAAACAGGATTTGTTCCTGTGTTTTAATTTTTTATTACATTGTAAACTGTCTTAAAGGTTTGGTCTTCATAAGTAGTATTTAAAAATAGAGAGTTAATGTTAACAATATTTTTAAACTATTCTATAGTTAAAGCATTCTAGAATTTAAAACTAAATTGCCATGGACAATTATGTATCATTTTCTTGTTTGTCTTGAGGCATTTAGACTGACAAAGCTAAACATTGGTGTTCTTTGTCATGTTTGCTTAGTTTAAATATAAAAAAATGATATTGATATAATTTAAGACGGCATGTAGGCAATTGCTAAACTGTTAAGCAAAAAAAATATCTGTGCATCTATTTTAGAAGCAAATTAGCATTTGCTAGAGTTCTCTTGGGACAATCTTTTGGCATACTTTCAAGCTTGCTTTCTACTAAAACATATCTGGGTTAAAGCAGGTGCTTTTATAGTACATAGTTTGCATGGATATATGCAACATGGTTCAAAAATATGATCTTGTTCATATAATGCTTAAAATCATAAATTTAATTGGCAATTTTTTTTTCAAAACCAGAAGACTGAATTGGCTAGAACAGTATCAACAGGTTTTGATTTGTCTGCAGAGTCCCTCTGAGCACTCAACAAGAAAGAGGATACTCTGCTCAGTAATGTTTCTTCAAATAGGTTCTGTATTATATGATTAATGTGAACTTGGTCTCTACTCAGGTTAGATATAGGATACATTATCTAATTCTGAATTAAAGAATAACATCATGATTTTTTAAAAAGTAATATGGGTATGGTGTTTTCCCCGATTATACAGATATAGACTTATATTACCCCGTTTCCCCCAAAATAAGACATCCCCTAATAATAAACCCAATCCGGCTTTTGAGCGCATGGCAATAAGGCCAAGCGCTTATTTCAGTGTTCAAAAAAATATAAGACAGAGTCTTATTTTGGGGAAACACGATAGATAAAAATCAGCATTGTAGATACTATAATAGCAATACAACTATAGAACTCAAATAGCAAATTCTTTTTTCTTGTATATTTGAAATAATGATGTGCTGTAGTTGCTTTCTCTTAAAACAGTTCAAAGTTATTCTTAATCTAGATATTTGTATGCAAGATAAGTAAAAGTTCATGATGCTAGCTTTATAAACTGAGATTTTGCCTATGAACTGTCTATAGGATTCTCAAGAAGAAGAATGAAGTGAGATTGGGCAAAGATGTACATTTTGTTCTTAGTTTATTCACTTTGCTTCCAAGGAAAGTGCCTTTTGGCACCTAAATTTTTGATAAAGTTATCTAATGTTTTGCTGATCGTTGTCTTAAGGGCTGGCTCTGTGAACTCTTGCGTTGGAAAGAAGATCCCTCACCTGAGAATAGAACTCTGTGGGAGAATCTGTCAATGATCCGGAGGTTCCTCAGTCTTCCTCAGCCTGAACGAGATGCCATTTATGAACAAGAAAGCAACGCAGTTCATCACCATGGCGACAGACCTTCTCACATTATTCATGTTCCAGCAGAGCAAATGCAGGTTAGTTTACCTTGACCAATTCAGTTTAGGAGTAAGAAAAAAACAAAACAATTTATTCTTAAGAGAAAACCATTCTATCTCTTCTTGTTTTGTTTAATAGAAATATTTTAGTATGAATTAAAACACTCATGTTCAGTAGAATATGTGACTTTTTTTCTCAATGCAAAAGCATTTGTAAAAATTAATTTTAGAAGCCCTCTATTGGCAGGTTTTTTGTATTGGGTTTCCAAAGTTCTTTTTAAACTTAAAAAATAATGGGCATACGTAAAAGATGCTTAAAAGTGGGCACACTAATAGAATAATGTGAAGCATTTTTCTTTTCCAGCACTTTTTATACCAGCAATTGGGTGGATAGCTAAAAGCGATGACATTTTTTTAAAAAATGGTGCACGTCTATCACATGTAGTCATAATTCATAAATGCATAATGCTTAGTTATTTTAGGTGTCATGGCTTTAAAATAAGTTTAAAGATTCATTTAAGCAGAAAGAATAGGAATAGATTTGGCCCAGTTTTCTCATCCTACTTACCCTCAGTTTGAAAGTTAGGATGAGTCAATGTTTGTTTGTTTTTCCTTTAGAGCCCCTCTCCCACCACCCTTGGGAAAGGAGAGCATAGAGGCGCTTTCTTACCTGGCCTGCTGACCACTGGACCTTGGCTGGGTGCTGCTCCTCAGGTGAGCTGGCACAAGATTAATGTGTAGGAGAGATATGGAGAGGTTTTAGAACTTGATCCAGCTGTTTCTTTCCATTTATAAACAAATCAGGGTAAATTGCCTTTTTTAGGAATGGATGAGCCTTAATTTTATTTTAACCCAGCCTGACAATGTATTTAAAGGGCGAGTTTTAAATACAAATTATAAATAAATTGTGTCTTTTTTAAGTCCATCCTGTTTAAAATGTGGGATTGGACTTTTTTTCTCTCCTTTTCTATAAGTAATGGATTAGTCACTTCAGTCATTTATTGTATTATAAAAGCTATTTATAAAGCTTACCTGAAAGTAATTTATAGAGTTTTTTAGAAGTTAGCATAACTGTGATATTAAAAAATAAAACAAATGAAGCAATTGGATACTGGTTGATCAAAATTCTAAAAGTGAAATAGCTTACAATGAGTGATTTAGCCAAAGATGATAAACAAATAATTTTAGTACCAAGTGTTACTGCAAATTCCTGGAAATTACACATTTGAATACACTTACCACATGTAGAAATAAAATCTCCAGCAATTATCCAGCAATATATTTCCAAGATTCGTCCAATCTGCTAATAAAATTTTATTGACTTTTGTAGGTAAGACTAAAATTTGCAATCTTTAAACATATTGTTTAAAATTTTTAAAAATGAATCCCTATGGAAATTAGTAGCTACCAGTTCTAATCATGTATAGGCACATTATTTATTTAATTGTGTATTTTTTATATCCCACTTTGTTCTTGAGGCATTCAGTTTAGTGGTATAAATTAAAACATGAATATCAATTAAAATTATAACTAATCCAACTCAAAAACCAAGATAAAAAAATCCAGAATTGTCTCTCTTCAAGTACTAGCATATAAGTATAGCCAATAATGCAACATGAGACTTTGATCCTCCTGTTTCCTGAGGATCTGTCTCACGGCTCGACCGAAGAACTTGTCGCTGCCTGGGAAACGGTGGCGGCAGGGGCTTTGGATCGTGTCGTGCCTTTGCGGCCTCTGACCCGGCGCCATTCTCGACCAGCTCCTTGGTTCTCTGAGGAGCTGAGAGAGATGAAGCGCCGGAAAAGACGCCTAGAGAGCAACTGGAGGGCCAACCATTCTGAATCTGACCGAACACTAGTACGGTCTTATGTTCAGGCCTACTTAGTGGCGATAGGGACGGCAAAGCGGGAATACTTTTCTGCCCTTATCGCATCGGCAGATAACCGTCCAGCCGCCTTGTTTAGGGTGACCCGCTCCCTGCTTTTCCAGGGAGCTCGGGAGGACCCCTTGCAAGGACGTGCTGAGGAGTTTGGAATGTATCTGCACAATAAAATCGCTCAGATCCGGGACGGGCTGGACGCTGATTGGGTGGATTCGGGTGGGACGGCGGAGGCAGCTCTTGAGAATATTATTTGGGGGGAATTCGATTCTGTGACTCCCGAGGACATGGACAGGATACTTAGGGGGCTGAATGCTACCACATGTTTATTGGACCTATGTCCCTCCTGGTTGGTACTGGCCACACAGGAGGTTACACGAGGCTGGCTTCAGAGAATTGTTAACGCTTCTTTGAAGGAGGGTATCTTCCCCACAGCCTTGAAAGAGGCGGTGGTGAAATCCCTCCTCAAAAAGTCTTCCCTGGATCCAGTTATTTTATCGAATTACCGTCCAGTCTCTAACCTTCATTTTGTGGCGAAGGTTGTTGAGAGTGTTGTGGCACATCAGCTCCCTCGGTACCTGGATGAAACTGTTTATCTAGACCCGTGCCAGTCCGTCTTCCGGCCTGGGTACAGCATGGAGACAGCTTTGGTCGCGTTGGTTGATGATCTCTGGAGGACCCGGGATAGGGGTTGTTCCTCTATCCTGGTCCTACTTGATCTGTCAGCGGCTTTTGATACCATCGACCATGGTATCTTGCTGCAGTGGTTGGGGGGCCTGGGAGTGGGGGGCACCGTTTTTTGGTGGTTCTCCTCCTATCTCTCCGACCGCTTGCAGACAGTGTTGACGTGGGGCAGAGATCGACCGCGAGGCACCTCACATGTGGGGTGCCACAGGGGTCGGTTCTCTCGCCCCTCCTATTCAACATCTATATGAAACCGTTGGGGGAGATCATCAGTGGTTTTGGGGTGAGTTACCAACTGTACACTGATGACAACTGTACATTTCCACCCCGGATCACCCCAATGAAGCCGTCGATGTGATGTCCCGGTGCCTTGAAGCCATTCGGGTCTGGATGGGGACGAACAGACTTCGACTCAACCCATCCAAGACGGAGTGGCTGTGGATGCCGGCGTCCCGGTACAGTCAGCTAGTTCCGTCGCTGACTGTGGGGGGCGAGTCACTGTCCCCCAGGGAGTTGGTTCGCAGCTTAGGCGTTCTCCTGGATGCACGGCTGTCGTTGGAAGAACACTTGACGGCCGTTGCCAGGGGAGCTTTTTATCAGGTTCGCCTGATCCGCCAACTGCGTCCCTTCCTGGACCGGGATTCGTTATGCACGGTCACTCATGCCCTTGTTACCTCCCGCCTGGATTACTGCAATGCTCTCTACATGGGGCTCCCCTTGAAGAGCACCGGGAGACTTCAACTGGTACAGAATGTGGCTGCGCGGGGGATAGAGGGAGCGTCTTGGAGCTTCCATATAACACCTCTCCTACGCAAGCTGCACTGGTTACCACTGGTCTTCCGCGTGCAATTCAAGGTGTTGGTGATCATCTTTAAAGCGCTCCATGGCAAAGGACCAGGTTACTTACGGGACCGCCTACTGCTGCCAATAGCCTCCCATTGACCTGTGCGCTCCCACAGGGAGGGTCTCCTCGGGGTGCCGTCAGCTAAACAATGTCGGCTGGCGGCCCCCAGGGGAAGAGCCTTCTCTGTGGGGGCACCTACCCTATGGAACAAACTGCCTCTGGGGTACGCCTTCTTCCCGACCTCCGGGCCTTTAAGCGCAAGCTCAAGACTTTTTTGTTTCAACGAGCAGGGTTGGCCTAAGAGTTGAGGTTGAGTGGTTTTATTACTTGTTATTTTAATATTCGGCCTTATGGCCGAATAGATTTTTAAATTTCAAATATTGTGTTTTAATTTTTGTATATGTCTTTTTAACTTGGCTGTAAACCGCCCTGAGTCTTCGGAGAAGGGCGGTATAGAAATATATATGAATAAATAAATAAATAAATAAATAAATAAATAAATAAATAAATAAATAAATAAATAAATAAATAAATAAACATGAAACTCATAAGCATTAGGCCAGCCACATGTATCCTAGTCAAGAGTTATGTTATGTGTCCAAAGTCAACAATTTTTTAACTTGATGCTAAATGTAGAAGTGTTCTAGAATAATTAATTTCATATGAGAATTTTATATTTTATTATATCTATGTTCCAGATTTTGTCACAGTTTCTCAAAATAGCTTTTTATGTAGTGTAACATTGTTTTACACACACATATCCATGCACACAAATGCAGAGAGAGAGAGACGGAGGACAACCCTGTGAGATATGTTAAAATTCATACTTGAATGGTTGTTTGGGTTTTTCTGGATTCTAGCTGACACTATCAACCCCTTCACACAGGCACTCTCTTACAATTGTAAATGATAATAAATGACATATCCAACTGTTCTTTTTTTTTAAAGGCTTCATTTATTAAAATATCCTTTTATTCTGTTCCCTATCACAGAATATTTCTGAGGTTATTGAAGACTCAGGGCGGCTTACATTGTGTTAAGCAATAGTCTTCATCCATTTGTATATTATACAAAGTCAACTTTTATTGCCCCCAACAATTTGGGTCCTCATTTTACCTACCTTATAAAGGATGGAAGGCTGAGTCAACCTTGGGCCTGGTGGGACTTGAACTTGCAGTAATTGCAAGCAGCTGTGTTAATAACAGACTGCTTAGTCTGTTGAGCCACCAGAGGCCCCATATAAGGATTATTTTGAATTTCGCTTCTCTAGTCTAATGTAGTTGGTGTCTCAGTGATGTGTCACTTGTACATTTGAGCATTTATTTTTACTTTTTCTTCTATATTATATACAAAAAAGAACCAATCCAACACTTTGATAGGACACTGTGGATGAGCACTCAATATAGTTTTCAAGATGGCTGTGAATCCACATCACATAATTCAGTGCTAGGTTATCAGTCAGAATATTTCATGACAGTTTATCGAACATTTAATATCAAACATTTAATAAACATTTCATATATTAAATTAATACACCCTGCAGCATTCTGATAATATTCAATAATATGAAATAAGATTAATCTGGATTTTTTTTCTTGATAAATGCTGATTTTTAGTAATAAATGCATCCCCCCCCCAAAGCATTAAAAGATCAATTATGATCTGATACAGAATGTTCCCCAGTAAAGATGTCAGATCAAGTGCTCTGTAGTCCCTCACATTCAGAATTACAGAATAACAGAGTTGAAAGGGACTTGGAGGACTTCTAGTCTTATCCTCTGCTAAAGCAGGAAAACCTATACCATTCAGGACAAATGGTTGTTCTTAAATAATTTCTTAAAATCTCCATTGATGGA
This sequence comes from Ahaetulla prasina, assembly GCF_028640845.1. Classification (NCBI taxonomy): domain Eukaryota; kingdom Metazoa; phylum Chordata; class Lepidosauria; order Squamata; family Colubridae; genus Ahaetulla; species Ahaetulla prasina. Next base: position 99,689,033 of record NC_080542.1, read on the forward strand.
GTACTCACAAGTCATTCCACTAATCATTTTCACTGACAGGAAATTTGTCTTTAATTCTAAGTTGAATCTCTGTTTGTTAAGCTTCCATCCATTATTTCTTGTCTTGCCTCAGGTACATTGGGGAATAGATTGCTGCTTCCCACTTCTCTGTGATAGCTCCTCAAATATTAGAAGACTGCTATTGTATCAACTCCTAGTCCTTTTCTTCGTTAGACTAGACATTCTTAGTTCCTGCAACCATTCATTGTATAGTTTAGCTTCCAGTCCCTAATCTCTTTAATGCTCTTCTCTGCAGTTTCTAGAATCTCAGTATCTTTTTTGCATCATGCTGACCAAAACTGGATGCAGTATTCCAAGTATGGTCTTACCAGTGTAGTATAAAGTGGTAGTAACACTTCATGTTATCTTGATAGTATCCCTCTGTTGATGCAACAAAGGTGCATTGGCTTTTATGGTAACTGTAACAGGTTGCTGGCTCATACTTAAGGGATTGTCCACTAGGATTGCTAGATCCCTCTCACAATTACTACTGAGGCAGGTACCGCCTATTCTATATCTGTGCATTTGGTTTTTCTTGCCAAAAGTAAGTGTAAAACCTTACTTTTTCTACCACTGAATTGCATTTTGTTGAATAAGGCCTTTTTGTTGGATAAGGATTTCTGCATTCCTCTTTTTAAAATAATGTGACCCCACACAGCAATCTGGAATTCTTTGTTAGAATCAGATGAGATTTGCAAGCAATACTACTACTTCAATGGAAAATATATAGGCAGTCCTCAATTTAGGATTATTCATTTAATGATGGTTTCAAAGCAGGGGCGGGTCACTACCGGTTCACTTGTTGGCATGCACACATGCATGCGATCTTTCTGCACATGCGCAGAAACGTCCAGGTAGGTGGGCGGAGTCTCCTGCCGCTGCTGCTATTGTTTCACCCAAACCGGGGCAAATCGGTAGCAACCCACCACTGGTTCAAACTTGCAGTGATGCTGAAAAAAGTGTCTTACAATGCATTCTCAAAGTTGCAACTGTCGTACCATCCCCACAAACATATGATAATGATTTAAACACTTGGCAAACAGTTTTCATTTACAACAATTGCAGCACCTTGTGAGTGAGCAATTCCAATTTTCAACCTTCCTAGCCAGCTTTCAACAAATAAAGTCAGTGAGGGAAGCCAGATTTATTTAATGACCATGTAATTCTCTTATTGACAGTTTGATTTGCTTAATTACTGCAGTGATTCACTTAACAACCACAATAAAGTGGTCATAAAGTTGGGTCCAGTCACTTGATGACCCACATTTCTTTACAAATCTACTACAAACATACTGCAATATATAATAGGTAAGAAATGTGGTTAAAAAAATCAGGCATGATCTCCAGAATCACATATTTTTCTCAGACTCCCTTCCCTTTTTAAGCCCACATTTTCCCTGATTCATGTCTATAGATGTAGTCTGACAAAATAATTTATGTGGGCATGTTAGATGAGGGTCAGTACAAATGGTGAGATGTTTCAGTACTTTTCTGTATTGTACATGCATACACTTTGATCTTTGATCAACTGGAATGAAGGTGCTGTTTTTTTATTATTCAAACATTTAAAGTGCCCTAACTTTTTTTGCCAAAGTAAGTAGCATACATGGATATTTTGATTATTATACAGTGGTCAAGGTATGAAATAGTGATTGAAAATGTTTCGTTCAATATCATTAGTATTAACATTTTTATCCATGTGCTATCTATATTTAGTCTTTATTTCTAAAGACTAATACTTTATTAATACTAACCTAGTATTAATATATTAATTAGCATAGTATTAATAATACTCTAATAGTACTACATGATATTAATGCTATTAATTAATATACTATTAGTAATTGGTATTACTAATTAGTAATATTAGATTATAGACTATATAAATCAGGAAAGGCAATTTTGTGCAAGAAAAAGAAAGATGGTGAAAGATAAAATCATAGGGGCTAAGCATGCCCAGAGGTGTTCATTCTATTGCAACTCAAACAGTGTTATGGTTGTTTCTAAATAAAATAGCTGAAAACAAATCTTTTTATTATTATTTTTAACAAAAGTGTCTTTTTCAATTTGTGTTCTTAACTTTTTCTTTCATTGTCTATCAACAGCAGCAGCAGCAGTCCCAGCAACAGCCACCCCAGCAGCAGCCTCAGCAGCAGCAGCAGCCCCCACCCCCAGGTCCCAGATTACCCCCAAGGCAGCCAACAGTAGCATCACCAGCTGAATCTGAGGATGAAAATCGTCAGAAGAGTCGTCCACGAACAAAAATTTCTGTAGAAGCTCTGGGCATTCTTCAGAGTTTTATTCAAGATGTAGGCCTGTATCCAGATGAAGAAGCAATCCAAACTCTGTCAGCCCAGCTCGACTTACCGAAATACACCATTATCAAGTTCTTTCAGAACCAGCGATACTATGTCAAACACCATGGAAAGCTGAAAGATAACTCAGGCTTAGAAGTAGATGTGGCAGAATATAAGGAAGATGAGTTACTTAAGGATTTGGAAGAGGATGTCCAAAACAAAAGTACGAACACACTTTTTTCAGTTAAATTAGAAGATGAGTTATCAGTAGAAGGGAACACTGACTGTAACACTGTATTGAAAGACTGAAAAAGATAGTATTTATTCAACAGCATCACTGCTTACTAATAAAAAGAAAAATCCATCCTGTATACTGTCATCAACCTCTTTATTCGTTGTTTGGCCTATGAATCTTCCAAAACTTGCACAAAAGTTGAAAAAAAATTAAGGATAATACAGACTGCACTAGATATTTTACAAACTGCTTCAGCGATAGAAATGAAGCACTGAAGATTGTTTCATATTAATTTGTGTTCACTGGGTACATCAACATGTATCCAATAAGCATGATATCTGTGGGTTGTTTTTCTTCTTATTGTTGTTATTATTCTAGAGCTTTCAGACAAGCATTACTTTGTGACTTATTGTTTTTATTTTTTCCCAGTTATTGTTAACACTCCACACTTGATCTATGAAAGCTTAACATTTATTTAAGTAAAAGATAAAAGAAGAGTTAGTTACTCTTGCTCTATTGTATGTTACAAAAGAACTATAGACTGTGAGATGCAGTTTAAAGTTAACATATGCCAACAAATGCCTTGTATTATATGGCACTGCCGTAACTCAGATTTTTTTTCAAAAGTAAGAAGTCACTGTATCTTTTTCATTTTCATTTGTTATATGAATTTTTGAAAACAAAATGTGAATCATGGTTTTTCCCATTATTTATTTGTAGATCTTTAAATATCATGTTGTAATTAATTTTAGAAGTTTCCGTTAAATGTAATATTGCTTCTCTTGTTACCATATTGGGTTTTTTTTTCTATTTATAAGTGTATTTTGATGGGCAGTAAAACAAAGTGTCTTAAAAGTTTTAAATAGAAAAAATGTGCTTTACACAGTTGCCTATAAAAAGTGCTCTATGTTATCCAAGCAATTCATACTATAAGCTTCACTCTTATTGTTGTATGCAATTTTTACTATCATGCAAATAAGCTTAGGTAAATCAAACTAATAGATCACCTTAGAAACTTATGCAATTAATGTGAAAATAATTGATGTTTGCAATGTGTCTTCCTTTGGTTTACAATCAATTTTAAAGCTACAGCTGTATAAATTTTCTGTATAAAGGTGTATTTCTTTTTTATGAGTTTATTGCTATGAAAACACCAGTTATTTTGTTACAGCTGGCTGTTTTTATAAGTGTATCACAATTTTCTTTATGCAGAAATGTTCTGACTAGGAGTGGTTATTGACTGTAACTACACAATTAAAATTGTTTGTATGGTATGATATGATAGGGTTTGTGTGCATTTGTGTATCTTACAATAACAACACCAAAAAGTGTGTTGGATTTTTTATTAATTATCTTGAAAGATCATTTTCAATCACCTTAGCAACAACTTATATTGTGGATTTTAAATTATCCCAAACTACGAAACTGAAAAGATGCTGTTCAGAAATTTAGTTTTACTGTAAAAATCATAACCTGTCTCGACTTGATTTTAAAAGTTGCCTGGCGGACAAAGATAGCAGGATATTATTGAGTCAAAAGGCTATCAGGCAAAAACATATTTACAGTTCCTGGCAGTAATGCACTTATAATAAATGCAGCTGGTTTTGTTTTACAATATTTGAATTTATGATAACACTGTTTCTTACACTAACATATACACATTTTAAGATAACCATTAGGAGGCACAAACAAAAGAGGAAGGATATATAGTCCTTTCCTAGGTAAGATTTTATTTAATAACATTAATAATGGTGTTGATAAAAAATTATAGGGTTTTGATTTCACATGGACTACACGTTCAGGCTTGTAGGAGCTGATGTGATGATGCAAAAGAGTACTAAGGAATATATTGCTTTTTTAAAAATAAACATATTAAGTCTTCATAAATTCCATTTAAACATTTAAATGGAAATTTAAAGCAATTATACTTCAAGGCTCATAGTTATTACTTAGTTTATGACTATAATAATTTTTGAAGAAGTTACTTTTTGAACTACGCAATGTTTTATGCAAAAGAGAAGTAGTTTCCTCTTCTGTTGAAACTTATTTCCAATTAGCCAGTAGCACTGGATTACAACTCCTTCAATGTATGGCCAACAAACCCAAATGCTTGAGCATTAGATTGTGGAAAACTAACAGTGTTACAAAAACAAACAGCACAAAATATCATATTAATATATTTCCCCATTTTTGGCTTGCCAGTACAGCTAAAACAGAAATGGCAAACCTCTATATGCTTTAGATGAATCAGAGTTTAATGTGTCATCCAGATCTTAAAACTGTGTTTTGTCTTAATCATGGTTTGTTCAAACCAACTCGTAGCTTATAATTTTAAATTGGCTTATTTTACCAAACAAAAAGATGAATCAGTTTGACACTGGAATATAGGAAAAATCATAAAACAAGGAAAAAACAGTTGCATGTATCTTTGGCAACTTGACTGTGGCAATTAAGATGTTTAATTAAGTCTATGAAGAAAAAACTGGTAAGTTAAAAAAAAAATGGAAAGCCTGGCTGTAGTTGTTTTAAGGAATTAGCTTCACATATATCTATAAATAAGTAGTAGTAATGGGAGCACAATTCACCAAACTAAATGTCTTGATGCTTATTTGTATTAAAATGCCCCACTTATAATGCTTTGTCAGCATTTCTATTTGGCTGCATTTTAAAGCAACAAAAATCAAAATTGCTTGAGTGATTTGTTGGAGAAAATCTCAAAATCGTGTCTAAACAATTATTTGTTTAGCTGATTTTATGCCACTTGACTGTTTGCATGGATTCCCATTCCATTTTCTCATACACCCTCCTAGGATAAAAAATTAAGCATAACCCACAAATCACTCCAATCTGCAACCCACCAGTCACTCCAATTCCAAAGCTTTAAACAAATGGAACATTTGAAAGAATTATTCTTGAAGTGACGAAGGTTTTTTTCATGCTTTGTTTTATTTCTGGATGTAAACATTTGGACAGATTTTTTTTACTTCAAAAGATTTATCATATCTCTAGAACAATTATGCACGCCAGTTGCCAAGTGCCAGAAATGAGATCACATTTTCATGGGGGTTAGGGTAGCAGTTGTAACTGCAGATAAGTCATAAGTAGCCTTTTAAAAGTCCATCTTAATTTTAAATGATCATTAAGCAAGCAGTCATGTTAAAGTCTACCTGTACCTACTTCCTCCACTTTGTGCCACTAATGATCAATAATTTGCCATGAAATTTTAACATTATAGTTTGTCAGGGTGGATGCTAGGAACCATTACAACATGTGGGAAGGGGTATGTATTCTGCAAGTTGCTATAAGCCTGAAGGAAATGTTCTATGACTCAGAAAAAAAACACAGCTGATTGAAAACTAGCTATCATTGCTGTGCTCCTATATAAATTACTTGGAGGTCTCATGTATTACTATTTAGTGACTGTTTTACTGGAGAAGCAATGCATTTAAGATAAAACAAAGGTTGCATTGAACAATAAATAAAATTGTGTGTTTAATATTGAGAAGGCCGATCCATTCTCTACAAAACAGATAAAGTTCAGTTGGTATTTCTTTCTCATGTATGTAACTAGGCTATGACCTCCCTGATAAGAAAACTCCAGCTTTAAATAATTTGGAGGAGAGGGAGAGACAGATCACGACTTAGCTAACTGTGATTGGTAGAAACTGTTGCATAACACATCAGTTGACAGCCCCAAATAGAACAGAAATGTTATGTCTTGAAGGTTTGCAGGCAGGGATGGACCGCAACCGGTTTAACAACCAGTTCTGTGAGAGTGTGCTTTGCATGAGCACATGAGCTTTGCGTGCGCCTAACGCGCTTGTGTGCAGTGTTCAAAATACAGCAATTTGAAGCTTAGCTGCTTACCTTCTAAGGCAGCCGTGGTAAGTAGAACAGTGGAGGCGCGGAAATCAACTGTGCCACATGAATCAGCTGAGCCATAAAGAAGGAAATATAGGACAGGATAGTGCAGGGAGACAGGGCCAGCTGATTGTCGGTACTACCAGTTCTCCTGAACCAATCTGAACCGGCAGCAGCCCTCTATTGCTTGCAGAGCAAGACGTCTCTGTCTGCACTGTACTGTTTGATCCAGTTTTTCAACAATTAACATAGCAGTGACATAGATATAAACACGTCAGTGCAAATGTTAAATCTTTAAATTATTACTGATTTAATTTTGACATAATACAAGTGTGTCTTAATTTTTGGCCTTCTATCATGTGTTATTTCAAAGGGTTGCATCGTGTTAGATATATTTTGGGAATACTGTCCAATGGCTGGAATCCAAATATATTCTTGACTCCCCTACCCCTAATCTTACAGCTCTAAAAAGTTTTCTAAAAAATGTCCTTAGTTAAAGAAATAGTTTACCAAGAGGTGATAAGAAAAATTTAATCAAAAAGAAAATGCAGTTACTTAATGCAAAACTTACACTTTCTTTTTGAAATGCTGTAAATTTAAATTCTGACCAATTTCTTAGCTGGACAAAATTCCCGAGTGTTTTCTTTTAATTGCTTTTAAAATAATAACAGGGGAAAAAACACAAAAAGAGCAAAACACAAAAATACATTAAAAATACATAAGAAATGATTTAAAAAGTGAAAAAATTGAACAGAAAATAAGTTATAGTACTATATATAATTACCTAATATAAACATTATACAAGCATATGTGTGTGTATATATTACACTTTCTATCATGCTTTTTTTAACCTGTATTTTGTATAAATGACTCCTGTATTTCATTATTTATCTATGCAAAGTCCACTTCTATAGGGAGTCCTTTCATAAGTAACAAATGTAATCAGGTCTGCAGTTCATTAAGTAACTGGGACCCTAGTTTTAACTTTCCAACATGGGAATATCAGTCAATTAATAGACAATTAATTTACACTGTCCAGTTGTCAAATTTCATGTAATAGCGATGTAATTCAGGAAAAATATTATCTTTTGAAAATTAAAAGTTTTGTTGCATAATCACATTCGCATAGTCTACCTCATTCTCCCCAAATTTAGTAGGTATAGGACATGATAAAAACATGTGTTTTAAAGAAGCATTGTCCTTTTTACAAACTCAACAAAATGCTGTCCTAAACAATCCTTTTCTATACAGATATTGTGAAGTCCAATAAATTCTAAATATTATTTTTTATTGTATAAGTTGCAATTTAAGATTTATTGACATCTTGCTATAAAAGTTAAAACTCTCACATTGTCTAGGAACGTCTAATTCTTTATACCACTTATCTCTTAACATTGCATATCAATTAGATAAATATCTATAAAAACTAAGGGTTTTTTAAGTTTAAAAGATTTAAACACATTGTTCTGGTATCTCAGTTATCTCGGAAGTGGAAATCACTGCTGGTCCAGACAATATTGTTAACATATATTAGCTGTATATAATACCACTGAGTTATATCTGATAGATGATATTTTCTCTCAGCAAAGTATATGTTTAAAATTGATTCTCATCATCAATTTCAATTTCAATTAGTTGAAAGTCAATATCCCTGCTTTCATCCCATTTTTCCATATCACAATTTCCCCCCAATTTTTAATGTTGTATTACTCATGAAGTCAATTTACCACAGAAAAAATGATCTAATCTCTTTTTATTTGACATTCCATTCCATAGTTTTCCAATTTGATAGAACTGTTTCTGGAGATGGAAGGAAGGAAGGATTTTTGATGTTCTCTGGAAGATTTTCACAGAGAAACTTAACGAGGAAGCTGGTAGGAAGTCAGAAGTCACTCCCACTCCCTCTGCATTTTTGCTCATTCTTGGTTCTTCTGTTTCTCTCTTTAAGTAAGAAAATAACTCTAAAAGAATGATCCAATGTCTACAGGTTGTCTAGTGAATTATTAATTCACTATTAATAATATTAATATTAATAATAATAATAATAACAACAACAACAACAACAACAACACTATTACACGAGCACACAATAGATTTAAACTTAAAGTGAACCGCTCCAATCTTGGTGCAAAAAATATGACTTCAGTAATAGAGTTATTAATGCCTGGAATGCACTACCTGACTCTGTAGTCTCTTCACAAAATCCCCAAAGCTTTAACCAAAAACTATCTACTATTGACCTCACCCCATTCCTAAGAGGTCTGTAAGGGGCGTGCATAAGGGCACAAACGTGCTTACCGTCCCTGTCCTAATGTTCCCTTTGATTGTATCCAATTTGTATAGTTTTTCTTTTTTTTATACTTATGCTTATATATATGCTTATATATTGTATAGTTATTTCATGCTTATGCTTACATATACTATTGTGACAAATAAATAAATAAATAAATAAAAAAAAATAATTAATTGATTTCAGAATCAAGGAACCCTGTTAGATTTCACATATATATTAGGGAAGGGTTTACCAGTTTGATAACATAAACAGTTTACTCTAATGCTTAAGGTACTGGTCTAAGAACCAAGAGACCATTAGTTCCAGTCCTGTCATAGTCATGAAAAACTTTGGGCCAATTACTCTCTATCAACCAACCCATTTCACAGGGTAGTTGTTGTGAGGAAAATAGGAAGGAAAAAAATATTAGTTATTTTTTCCACCTTGAGTTATTTATAAACAATAATAAAGATGGCATAAAAATAAATGAATAAATAAATATTTAATCTCAAATTCCGTTATGATCAGAAGAACCAACTCACTGATGTGTTGATTAAACGTAAAAATGGAATAATATGCAGAGAAAAAATATATATGACAATATATGTGACATTTATAGGATATAATTGGCCTTCCTAAGTTGCCAGTATTTAACATCTAACTCCTTGCCCAATTCTTCAAAAAGAAAAAAAAGTATCTTCTCTCTTGTACAGCATTTCTTAGTTACTGGAAAGAATATAATTGCAAGCCCACATATATACTGAAATTTCCAAGATTGGTGGTGGTGGGGTTGTTATTAAAAGGAAATACATAGTCTTCATATTTGGATAGAAGTTTTCCAGATAAATGGGGTGATCTTGGCTATCGTCCAATATGAGTAGAATCTTGAAATTGATGCTTTTTCACGTCTCCATTTCCAGGATGAAATAGTAAAAAATAGTTTCCAAAGATGAGAAAGATGAGTCAAATTTTGATGATGATGATGATGGTGATGATGATGATGATGACGATGATGATATCAATTTCAGTTTCTGACTCTTGGACATGCTATGGGCCAGGTTTGTCCATATCTTTCAATCTTACACTGTAATCACAGTTAGCCTATCCTTTGTAGCTTTGAAGCCTGGCATCAACATTTTCTTTTTGCTGGTAAACTGTCTGGCATTTTCTTCCAGTAAAAGCTTGTTTATCCACATTGAATATTTGCATGTACTAAAATTGAAGGAGAAGGTGAAGGCTGAATTTCCTAGTCTAATTTACCTAGTGGGATTGATAGGTCATCTAGCAGTTGAAGCCAGTTATAATGAAGTTCTTTAAGAACTCTCAGATGAGGAATTACCTATTGCTCATAGAATATCTTATTCTCCTGTACGCTGCTAAGAGAGTCCAAAGCAATGGGTTGTTAACTTCATCTGATTGGCCAGAGACTGAGTTGAATTTGTTTAAACACACCTCCTCTTCATGTTTAGCCCCAGTTTATTAACTCAGTCGACCATAGAGAGACTACTTCCTTTAGCTCCATTGCTTTTGACTCTTTTATCAGCTCATAGGACTTCAATAAATTAGGAAAAATTCTTAAAAAAAGTTTTAAAGTGCCCAATTGTTTTTTCTTGACTGCTGGGAGCCGGAGCAGCAAGGAAAGAGGCTCGTGCTTCGCGTGCAGCCCAGCGCCGCTCAGCTGAGCCGCCCGAAAGCCAGCGGCCATTTTTTCACATTCCAAGCCTCTCAAGCCTCGTAGAATCGCCGGTTTGAGGAACGGACCTCACTGGACCTCACCAAACTGTAAGTGGAGGCCAGCGGAGCGCAGGAGAAGCCGTGGTGTCGGCTTCGCGCCTGCAGGGGTGGAGAAAAGATCCGTGGTGTCGGAGGCTAGTTCCCCCTGCCAACGCTGCAGTAAAAAGGGCACTATAGGAGCAGTGGTGCCTGCTTCGCGCCATTTGGGGACACCCCCCCCAAAGCAACCCCCCATGCAGCCTTTGAATGCTTTGAATCTGGCTGTGGTGTCAGCTTGGTGCTAACTGGCCCTTATTATTTGATCTTATTCCAGGATTCTCAGATCAGGGCCACTATATTATTTGGGCATATATTCCAGGGCCTCTGATAACCACTAGGCCTCATTTCCAAGATGGCGGATCGCAGCAGATCTCCTTCCCGGGCTTCTGCCTCGCCCTCCCAAGGACACCTTACTAGCGTGGCTCCTCCCCCTCACAAGAGCAGATCCAAATCAAGGGCTTCTGCCACCAAATCTAAGTCTTCTACTTCTCTCCAAACCTCTGCTGCTGCAGAGAGAGATGCCTCCAGAAGACAACGGGCCTTGGATAGGCAATTTGATAAAGCAAAACAAAGATTAGCAGAGGAAGGCAGGGAAACTTCTGTTCCACTAACTGAAGATTCTCCTTTATTAAATCAGCCTGGATGGTCTCCCACTATCCCTAGTGGTTCAGGAGAAAACCAGGAAACAATTTGTACAGTTTTTGGAGATTCTTCCAGAGCCATGCCTGAGCTCATCATCAGGCACCTTCGGCCACCTTCACTCCCACAGCAGCGGGAGTCTCCCACAGAGAGGACAGTAATCCTGCCATTTCTCAGGATATACGTCATCTTATCATGCAAACCATTTCTCAAAGCATTGACAATGCCTTCACTCAGAGAGGTTTCCCAGCTCCATCTCCTTCGGGCAGCTCTGACCAAAGACCCCATTCTGATAGCCACCCACCCAGACTATGCGCGCTGTGCACACGCTCTCCAACTTCTTCACACCATAGTGAGGACTCCTTTTTGGGGGAGGAAGACATAGTAGAGTATAATCTGTCTGAAGACGAAGAGTCTGCCCCAGACAAATCTGCTCCCACCGGCCTTTTTCGCCATGAGCTTTTCTACACATTACTACACAAGGCAAAAGTTACAGCCAACATGGGGGTTGCCTTACGCCAATCTGAGGGAGCTTCAGATCCGTCAGACCCCAACAAATTCCTCTTTACTGAACCAGTCTCAGAGCAACGGGTAATTCCTTCACCCAAGCTCTTCTTGGACACCATCCAACGTCAATGGGGTCACCCTGGTGCCATTCCTTCTCCTAGTGGCTCAGACAAAAAGATGTACATGACGGATCAAGATCTTGAGGACCTCCTCAAGGTTCCTACCGTAGACACCCCAATTGCCACTTTGGCTTCTTCCTCCAACATTATACCTTCAGATGCAGCAGAAGGTCTCCGAACGGAGGACCGCAGAGCGGAACTCTCCACCTGCAAAACCCATCAAGCGGCTGCCTGGGCTATCAGATCTGCCACAGCAGCCTCATTCTTTGCTAGAACCTCTTTGATATGGCTCAGACAAATGCAGGAGAGGATTCCTCAGGATGATTCCAGATTACATCAGGACATAAATAAATTGATAGCGGCTGCTGAATACACTGCAGATGCCACCCTTAATTCTGCAAAATTTGCATCCCGAGCCCTTGCTTCCAGCATCACCTCCAGGAGGCTGTTATGGCTCAGACAATGGCAAGCCGAAATGAAGACCAAATGGCAGTTAGCGGCTGCCCCATTTAAGGGTGGATCTCTCTTTGGTGAAGCCCTAGACCCTATTTTAATTGAGGGAAAAGACAAACGTAAGATCCTTCCCTACGTCTCTAGACGTTCATATAGACGTCCTTCTCTTCCTTACCGCAGACAGCCTTTTCGCATCCAGGATCCCGGGTTCCGATCCCCGGCCTATCAACGTTCCTTCCAACCTCCCCCTGACAGGTTTCAGGACAGACAGTCCTTTCGTGACAGGACCAGGCAATCCCAGACCAGACATCCCTACCGTGGATCCGGTTTCCGACCTTATCGCAGGAACAAATGACTATCCCGACCAGGATCCCATTGGCGGTCGTCTCACCAAGTTCGTCCCTACCTGGTCCCGCACGACAACCAATGCCTGGGTACTGCAAACCATCACCCTTGGTCTCTCCCTCGAATTCAATTCAAATCCTCCGAGGAGATTCATCCAATGCCAGATTCCCAAAGAACCCACCAAGAGGGCTCAAATGGAAGACGAGATTCGACACCTATTGTCCATCAGTGCCATAGAACCGGTTCCCATGCCTCACCAGGGGACCGGCTTCTATTCAATTCTTTTCCTAGTGGACAAAAAATCAGGCGGCACCAGAGCCATCTTAGACCTGAAGCAACTGAACCTTCACATCAAATATCGCAGATTCAAGATGCACTCCCTCAATTCAATCTTAGGGAGCATCAGAAGAGGGGACTATCTAACATCCATCGACCTCAAGGAGGCCTATCTACATGTACCCATCAGACCTGCCCACAGACGCTTTCTCAGGTTCAGTTATGCCGGAGCCCATTTTCAATACAGGGCCCTGCCCTTCGGTCTATCTTCCGCTCCTCGTACCTTCACCAAGATTCTGGATGCTGTGGCGGCCCACCTTCGCACAATTCCAGTAAGAATGCAATGTTACCTGGACGATATATTGATTCTGTCGTCCTCCGCCCAGCAGGCGTTACAGGACTTACAGGTAACAATTCAATCCCTACAGGATCACGGCTTTTCGGTCAACAAAGCAAAGAGCCATCTAGTGCCTACGACCGAAATTGTCCATCTGGGAGCAAGAATCAACACCAGATCCTGCCAGATGTTTCTTTCCCGAGACCGTCTCCTCAACATAAGAGACACGACAAAAAAGGTAAAGGCACTCAAGAGGGTTCCACTCACAGTTATTGGGAAAGATGGTCTCTTGTCTGTCGATCGTGCCCTGGGCACGTCTTCACTCATGACCCCTACAATGGCTACTTCTCCCACACCAAAGAACAGGCAACAGCCATACCGATATCAGAATTCCTCTACCCACAAAGGTCAGAAAGTCTCTACAGTGGTGGCTGTCTCCAGCCCTGACAAAGGGCTGCTCATTCCAGGAACATTGCCGTCTCGTCCTCACCACGGATGCAAGCCTCTACGGCTGGGGTGCCCACCTATCAGACCAGGTAACTCAGGGTCGTTGGTCCCCCAACGACCTCAAGAACGACATCAACTGGTTGGAAATGAGAGCTGCTCATCTAGCTCTCAGGTACTTCCAAGCGCAGCTATCAAACCATCATGTGCTACTGCTGACGGACAACACTACCACAAAGGCCCATGTGAACCGTCAAGGAGGCACCCGATCCCGCATATTGATGAAGGAGGCTGCAGCCATAGGCCTGTGGGCAGAAAAACATCTCTCACTACAGGCAGCCCACATATCCGGAGTCGCCAACACACAAGCGGATTGGCTGAGCAGGACGACCATCGATCAATCAGAGTGGCAACTGCATCCGGATCTGTTTCTCACAATCACGATCAAATTCGGGCAACCCATAGTAGACCTCTTTGCCAGCCCGACCAACAAACAACTTCCAAGGTTCTTCTCCAGGTTCCAAACCCCAGGAGCAGAAGGAACAGATGCTCTACGAAGTCAGTGGCCCCGGGGCCTTCTTTATGCCTTCCCCCCGACTCCCCTTCTGCCAAGGGTCATACGAAACATCTTGGAACAGAAAGCAGAAGTTCTCCTCATAGCCCCTTACTGGCCTCGACAGAGTTGGTTTGCGGATCTGGTGAGCCTGTCCATCAATCCACCTTGGCGAATTCCACCGGATCAGATTTCCCTACGCCAAGGAGCCATTCTCCACCCAGAACCTCAATGTTACCAACTAGCCATCTGGCACTTGACAGGGAGATACTAAAGAAAGAAAAACATTCCATGGGGGTCATCTCCACCCTTCTGGCTTCTAGACGCCCATCCACAACGCGTATTTACGAGGCCACATGGTCATCATTCCATCGCTGGTGTCTTAGACATTGAATAGAACCTACCTCTGCCTCCATTAGACATATCCTGCAATTCCTCCAGGACGGATTGGACAAGGGTTTAGCCACCAACACCATCCGCTGGCAGGTTGCAGCTCTTGCCACTGTTTTATTCTGTGACGGGACCTCCACACTTTCTCAACACCCCCGTATCCGACGTTTTCTGAGGGGAGCTTACAATCTGCGACCGCCTCCGGTACACAGATACCCTACCTGGGACCTAATCCTTGTCCTTCAGAAGCTTACGTCTTCCCCCTTTGAACCCTTGAGCTCCTCCAGTCTCAAGCTCTTAACCTTTAAAGTCGCCTTTCTCATAGCCATAACCTCAGCCCGCAGGATCTCCGAGATCGCTGCCCTTTTGGTCAGGAAGGACTTATTGATTTTTCACTCTAACCGAGTCATTCTCCGATTAGACCCTACCTTTCTTCCTAAAATAAACACAAGCTTTCATAGATCTCAAGAAGTCATCTTACCGGATTTTTGTCCTCATCCCAAGCATCCATCGGAGCGTCGATGGCACACGCTGGACGTAAGAAGGGCCCTGCGTATTTACCTCAACAGAACAGCTCCTTTCAGGAAGACAGAATCCCTATTTGTTTCCTTTCAACCAAGGGCTCTGGGCACCAAAGTCTCCCCATCCACCATAGGCAGGTGGATAAAAGCCTGTATTTCCATGGCCTACGACCAGCAGAAACACCATCTTCCAGGCCGCATCACTGCACACTCCACCCGCAGCGCGGCCACCACAGCTGCCTGGGCCACCCAGGCCTCTATCTTGGACATTTGCAGAGCAGCCACGTGGGCCTCTCCTTCGCCATTTATTAAAAACTACAAGATGGACCAATTTGCCTCAGCCGAGGCCTCATTCGGACGGAGGGTCCTGCAGCGAGTTCTTCCTGTTGCTGAATCTTCCTAATCTTTCCTTTCCCATCCTAGGGATATTTAGCTTGGGTATATCCCATTGCTTTGGACTCTCTTAGCAGCATACAGGAGAAGGAACTTTGGCTTACCTGAAGGTTCCTTCTATATACGCTGCGTGAGAGTCCAACCCCTCCCTATTTTCACTTATTGTTTTTGTCTATATACAGGGATCTGGAGGTTATTGTTCCGTTTTTTCCAGTTTTCACATTGAGTTCGTCTTCTCCAATACCGCTTCTTCGTTAATAAACTGGAGCTAAACAGGAAGAGGAGGTGTGTTTAAACAAATTCAACTCAGTCTCTGGCCAATCAGATGAAGTTAACAACCCATTGCTTTGGACTCTCACGCAGCGTACATAGAAGGAACCTTCAGGTAAGCCAATGTTCCTTACTTCTGCTTACTGTATCAAATCCAACTGACAATTGTTCATTGACAAGTATGCAAAATATAGTATTAGTCCACAACATTTGCCTCTCAATCTAGAACACAATATCTTCTAGGATTAAATCTAGAGTTACCTCCCTTCTGATCGTCCTGAAGACAGATTATTCTAAGAAACAGTCATTTAGATTATTTGGTTGTTTTTTTCTTGACCCAATCAGTATGAACCCATAATAACTGAAGTAACTTATTATTAAAAATAGCTACGCC
The DNA here is from genome assembly GCF_028640845.1 of Ahaetulla prasina. Classification (NCBI taxonomy): domain Eukaryota; kingdom Metazoa; phylum Chordata; class Lepidosauria; order Squamata; family Colubridae; genus Ahaetulla; species Ahaetulla prasina. The sequence continues at coordinate 99,705,151 of NC_080542.1, forward strand.
TTTATGTTCCTCCCTCATTTCTTTCACTATCTAAAGACAGCTTTTTGATCTGATAGTGATAGCATATTCCTAAATCTGATTTACTCTTTTGGCCTGATATTACTACCCATTACAGTTCATTGGAAAAATCCAGTCTTCCAATATTTGCCAGTATACTATTGTCTTTATATTGTCTTTACATAAAGAATAGCATTTCTCCCACGTAAACTATCCCTTTCGGTAGAGATGGTAATAAGAAATAACTATTCCCGCTACTCCATCAGGTTTTTGGTATACCACTACATCTATATACTTGATCATAATCAAGTACTCTACCTCATTTTAATTCAAGAGTCTTCTGGTGCTGGAAAGAAATATTCATATACAACACAAACACAAAGTTGGCACAAACCTTTCTCCTTTCTCTGTTAAGCTTCTTTCTCCAGAGTCCACTCAGTAACATACTGTCAAAATAGCCCTTTATTTTGTTTTATTTAAAAAGGAGTATCATTTCAAAGGAAAAATCACTCTGAATCATTCTATCAGTTTGGGCTAAGCTCTGCTCTATTAAAGCTGTGAACCAGGTCAGAGCCCAACTTATAATATAAAGATTGAATTAATGTCAATTGAATTAAAGGCCCCAACAGTAATCTGATAGCTGCTGAACTTTCAAAAAGTAACTTTGATTGCTGGACTACCACTTTGTTTTATCTGTTTACACAGATTAATAACACATTCTAAATCCCTAAACACTGGAACTATTCTATCATTGTCCCAGTTTTCAAGAAAGGTGGAGCATTGATCCTTCTAATTGCCATCTGATTAGTCTCCTAAGCATTTCCAATACATTATATGCACACTTTGTTTTTATGAGTTTCCAGATTGGCTGCAACATGAAAAATTTCTAGTTGAAAAATAAGCAGGCTTTAAGGAAAGCAAATGATTGGCTAAAGTGTTAACAGAATAATACATTTTTTAGCAAAGAGATGCAGACATGCTTATTACCATTCCCTATGTATCACATTCATTGATTTCAAATCACCCTTTAATTCATTCCTTGGGAAAGAATCTAGTAGAAATTACTTCATTTCTGTATACATTAGAGATTACTTTATCTAATTAGAATGCTGAACAAAAATATGGTTACACAGTTTAGATATACTAGTAGCATCTACCTCTTTGCAGCTATTTTATTCCAGAAAGGTGAGAGAAAAGGTTGCATTTTTCACTCCTTCTCAATACTCAGCCATTAATTTTATTTTTTCTTCTTTTTATAACTCTATTTACATTGCATTTTTACTTTTTGTTTTGTTTTCTTGTGTGCTATCCAGAGTCAATCTTGAGATGGTTGATGATTGTAATTCAATTGAATGGTCATCACTTTAGCCAAGACCAATTCCAACCCCCTCAAACTTCATAATAGAAGAAAATGGCTGTGCTTTTCTATGTTGACAAGGCAGTTAATCTCTTTCTAACTCAGGCTATGGATATAGTGGGCTGTTTTCAATCTAAATAAAATAGCAACCTCCTACTGGTATAAAAGTTGAATATTACATTGATGAATAGATATAGATGAGGGATTGGGTGCCTGACTTTTCTTGATTTTTGTTTTGTTTTGTTTTATTGCTTGTGATTTCATCACTGTTGTCAGCCACCCAGGATTGTGCACAACAAAGTAGGTGGCAAGAGATAGAGATACAGATAGGAGAGATAAAGAGAGGGACGGAGGGGAAGAGGGGGAAGGAGAGAGGGAGGGAGAGAGAGAGAGAGAGAGAGACACAGAGAAAGAGATGATAGATAGATGATAGATAGATAGATAGAGATATATAAGAGAGAAAGAGAGAGATGGATTCTTTAATGTTGAATCATTCTCTCAGATATTATAGAGCTCTCAGATATGTGCTTAGAATAACTTAAAGCCTTTAAATATTATACAGTTTAGAGTCCCTTGTGGTCTTTCAAAGATAGCACTCCTCAAGAAAAGCCCTCTTGGCCATGGGTTTACCAAGGACCAGTTTCATTCCACCAGCAGCTATCTAGCATAACTCTCCAGATAGGATGAATTAGGCGACTAATTCTGGCAGAACATAAAAAGGACATTTTTCACACCAGCAAATGACCTCTATGTTAGTTGTCTAGTGTCCTTCTTTAAGAACTTCATTTGCAAATGAAGGTTGCTGTGGTACTGAGAATAACTTGTTTGTTTCCTATTATTGGAATGGAATGTTAACATCTTAGGACATTCACATTTCTTTCCAATATTTTATGCAGGAAATTTGTCCTTTAATTCCCCCAGTATATATTTCAGTTTACAATTCACCAGTCACTGATCCCAAATGTTTATATGTGAACACATGCAAAAACATATATACTCTTTTTGAAGCTTAATGCTGAGTAAGTGGGCTTTTTAATACTTTATTCATGAAGTAATTTTATGGCCCTGCTATTAGTTTTTAATATTTAGGGTTTCTTTTTATTAGTAGTTTTTATTAGTGCTATATTTCCATTTACAGCATTACAGTGAACCCTTTCTTTTAGTATTCCTGGTTTTTAAAACTTTTGTCTTTTTTAATTTAAACCTTGTAGCTTTTTATATTAATTGTACAAATTGCTGGTCAGTGACCGTAGCAATAAAGATTATGATTACGAATTATACTAATAAATCCAAACATATGTTACAAAACCAAACATATGTAAGAATTTCACTGATTGCATTATCATCATAAAACCTACAATTAGAAAAGAAAAAAAGGAACCTTGGCAACAATTTAAAGGAATGGATTTTACTTTTAACTTGCCTGTAAAATATATCTATTCCAACTCCCTTTTCTTGCCACTCCTTTTTCTCTGATACTGGCCTAGATCTCAAATAGCTTTGAATCTCATGAAGAAAACTATTCAGTGCCATGCATGTGCCAAGTTTAATACAGCTGCAGTATTAAAATGATGATCATGACGATGATGACGACGACGACGTGAAGGCAAATAAACTTTCATTCATACGGCATTTTCATTCATATGCTAAAAGTATTAGACTAGAGGCTAAAAAATAGTGGGTTTTAGTCCTTCTTTGTCTTAGCATAAAAATAGATGAGTGTCTTTGAAGATGAGAGTCCTTTTTCACAGCCCTAGATTAGGAAATTGAAGGGAAAAAAACTATCTGCTAATCCACACTGGACTCTGTTGATAATCCTCAACTGAGAATTGTGCAACCAACTGATTCAAGCTGATTATACACAGAAATATATACACACAAAGATAATGTTGGAAAAGCTCTTCATAACTTGAAACCATCGCTATCTATTGGACCCGATGGACTATGTGCATACTTCTTAAAAAAACTTTCCACTAATATAGCAGAACCCCTAAGCATAATCTTTGATAAAGCTTTCATGACCAGTTCTCTTCCCAAACTTTGGTCACTAGCCACAGTTATCCCAATCTTCAAAAAAGGAGAATCCAGCTTAGTTGAAAATTACAGACTAATGGACTGTGCTCGTCACCTGCAAAGTTATGGAATCAATCATCAACCAATCCATTACCTTCCACTTAGAAACAAACAACCTACTCTCTAATAAACAATTTGGTTTCAGGAAAAAATTATCATCTAACTTACAACTTCTCCACTGTAAAAACACATGGGCTACAAATCTTGATCAAGGCAAAACAATAGATGCAATCTACATAGACTTCTGCAAAGCTTTTGACTCAGTAGTACATGATAAACTTCTCCTAAAACGAAAATCCTATGGCATTTCAGGACTCCTTCACAAATGGATATCTGCTTTTCTGTCTAACAGACAACAAGTGGTCAAAATTGGCAATGCTTTATCAAATCCTGTTCCTGTCAAGAGTGGCGTTCCTCAAGGCAGCGTTCTTAGACCAACACTCTTCATACTATACATAAATGATCTTTGTGACAATCTCTCAAGTAATTGTGTTCTCTTTGCTGATAATGTCAAACTATTTAACACCACCGACAATACATTTACCATTCAAAAAGACCTTGATCATCTAACCGCTTGGTCTAAAACTTGGAACTCCAAATCTCAACCAGCAAATGTTCAGTCTTACACATTGGAAAAAAGAACCCAAACGCTAAGTACATACTTGATGGACATTACCTTACAGATGACCCCCACCCTGTTAAAGACCTTGGAGTTTTCATGTCAAATGATCTAAGTGCCAACGCCCACTGCAACTACATAGCAAAAAAGGCTCTAAGAGTTGTAAACCTAATCTTGCATAGCTTCTTTTCCAAAAACACTACACTACTAACCAGAGCATATAAAACATTTGCTAGGCCAATTCTAGAATACAGCTCACCTGTCTGGAACCCTCATCACATTTCTGACATCAATACAATTGAACAAGTCCAGAAATATTTTGCAAGAAGAGTTCTTCACTCCTCTGAAAACAACAAAATATCTTATCCCACCAGACTTGAAATCCTAGGCTTAGAAAACTTAGAACTCCGTCGCCTTCGACAAGACCTACGTTTAATTCATAGAATCATCTACAATAATGTCCTTCCTGTTAAAGACTATTCCAGCTTTAATTGCAATAATACAAGAGCAACCAATAGATTTAAACTTAATGTTAACCGCTTTAATCTAGATTGCAGAAAATATGACTTCTGTAAAAGAATCATCGGTGCTTGGAACACTTTATCTGACTCTGTGGTCTCTTCCCATAATCCCAAAAGCTTTAACCAAAAACTTTCTACTATTGACCTCATCCCATTCCTAAGAGGACCATAAGGGGTGTGCATAAGAGCACAAACGTGCCTACCATTCCTGTCCTATTTTTTTTCTTTTTTTTCTTTATATATATATATATATGTTTTCTGAGGTTTTCACGGGTGTTTGTATGTAAGTCTTTGGTTGTTCGGGTTTTCTCCCGTGTAAAATTGGAAATGTCTTGGCAACGTTTCGACGAAGTCTCATTCGTCATCTTCAGGCTTCAGCTTCGTGCTTCTGGGAGCAATGTGTGATCGCAGCTGTTTCTTCCTTTTAACTGCTAGTGGGGGTTTGAACTGATTGGGTGGGAGCTTGGCTGTGCTCTGATTGGATGGAGGTTTTTTTGTGCTCTGATTGGCTGGGGGTGTGTCCTGTTTGGGTGGGGGCTTGGTTGTGCTCAATTTAGTCTGTGTTGCAGGGGGATTTGAGCTGGTGAGCTGCATAGCTGTTGTTTGGCTTTGTGGTGGTGCTACATCTTCATCGTGGGTGTCAGTCTGCTGCATGTATGGATTGGAGGGGTTTGAAATGGCTAATGTTGCAGCTGCGGTCTGGCTTCTGGTCCTTGGTCGTGCTTCATGATCAGTGTGGGTTTGGGTCTGCTTTCTGGGTGGATGTGCGGTGGTGACATCCTGTGTGGACCTCGTGAGTGTGGGTCTGGTGTCATTCCTCGTGTTAGGGACTCGTTTGTCAATAAGAGCGGGTTTCCAAATGGCTGGTAGGCGGGAGGTATCATCTCGTTTGTTCATGCTGTGTGGGCGTTTTTCTATCTCAATGGCTTCTCTGATTATTCTGTTGTTAAAGTGTTCAGTTTTGGCGATAGTTCTGGTCTTTTTAAAGTCAATATCATGTCCTGTGACTTTAAAGTGTTGGACCAGGGAAGAAGTTGGTTCCTCTTTTTTGACTGAGTTCTTGTGTTCTTCAATGCGTGCACTTATTCTTCTGTTGGTTTGTCCGATGTATGTGGTGGGGCAGGCGGTGCATGGGATTTCATATACTCCTTGATTTTCTAACTCAATTTTGTCTTTGGGGTTTCTTAGGATGGTGGATATTTTTCTGTTTGTGCAGAATGCTGTCTTGATGTTGTGTTTGTGGAGGATCTTGCTGATTCTGTCTGTGGTGCCTTATATATATGGGAGGAGGGCTGTGCCGTTTTCTTGTTCTCTGTCTTGGATTTTAGTGGGGGGTTCTTTTTGGATTAGCTTGGTAATCTTATTTCTTTGGAATCCATTGGATGTTAGTACGTTAGTGAGAGTGTCTAGTTCGGTTTTTAGGTGTTGTTCGTCAGCTAAGCATTTTGTTCTGGAGATGAGTGTCTTGGCTACGGAGTTGATCTGTGCTGGGTGGTGGTGTGAGAGTGTTCTTCAATGCGTGCACTTATTCTTCTGTTAAACGGCACAGCCCTCCTCCCATATATATAAGGCACCACAGACAGAATCAGCAAGATCCTCCACAAACACAACATCAAGACAGCATTCTGCACAAACAGAAAAATATCCACCATCCTAAGAAACCCCAAAGACAAAATTGAGTTAGAAAATCAAGGAGTATATGAAATCCCATGCACCGCCTGCCCCACCACATACATTGGACAAACCAACAGAAGAATAAGTGCACGCATTGAAGAACACAAGAACTCATTCAAAAAAGAGGAACCAACTTCTTCCCTGGTCCAACACTTTAAAGTCACAGGACATGATATTGACTTTAAAAAGACCAGAACTATCGCCAAAACTGAACACTTTAACAACAGAATAATCAGAGAAGCCATTGAGATAGAAAAACGCCCACACAGCATGAACAAACGAGATGATACCTCCCGCCTACCAGCCATTTGGAAACCCGCTCTTATTGACAAATGAGTCCCTAACACGAGGAATGACACCAGACCCACACTCACGAGGTCTACACAGGATGTCACTACCGCACATCCACCCAGAAAGCAGACCCAAACCCACACTGATCATGAAGCACGACCAAGGACCAGAAGCCAGACCGCAGCTGCAACATTAGCCATTTCAAACCCCTCCAATCCATACATGCAGCAGACTGACACCCACTATGAAGATGTAGCACCACCACAAAGCCAAACAACAGCTATGCAGCTCACCAGCTCAAATCCCCCTGCAACACAGACTAAATTGAGCACAACCAAGCCCCCACCCAAACAGGACACACCCTCAGCCAATCAGAGCACAAAACCCTCCCATCCAATCAGAACACAGCCAAGCTCCCACCCAATCAGTCCAAACCCCCACTAGCAGTTAAAAGGAAGAAACAGCTGCGATCACACATTGCTCCCAGAAGCACGAAGCTGAAGCCTGAAGATGACGAATGAGACTTCGTCGAAACGTTGCCAAGACATTTCCAATTTTACATGGGAGAAAACCCGAACAACCAAATACATACATACATATATATATATATATATATATATATATATATATATATATATATATATATATATATATATATATATATATATGCTTATACCTCCTTATATTTCTTCATATATATGTTTATATACTATATAATCTTTTGTGTGATGCTTATGTATATTGTTGTGACAAAATAAAATAAAAAAATAAATAAATAAACAAATACATATATACAGAGGTGGAGGGGGGAGACAGGAGAGGAGAGGAGAGGAGAGGAGAGGAGAGGAGAGGAGAGGAGAAGAGAAGAGAAGAGAAGAGAAGAGAAGAGAAGAGAAGAGAAGAGAAGAGAAGAGAAGAGAAGAGAAGAGAAGAGAAAGAACGTTTATAAAACTAGGAAATAGTTCTGCCCAGTGTTAATATTCTTGTTCTCTGCCCCAAGGGTTATACACCTGGTGATTTTCAAGGGATGGATTTAAAAACAGTTGTGAAATATATTAACTAATGCATGAGAATATTCCAAGTATCATTTGTAGATAAGATAATATGGGGATGCTTTGATGTAGTGTGTGATGGAACACACAAACATACTTTCCATTATTTACCTTGTAAACCCTGGAACACGGAGGGAAAAATGATTTGTTCTGATTATCTTAAACTCTTCAGAATTATTTTTATAAGCATTGCAAAGCAGAACATTTTCATGTCTAAAAGCAAAGCAGAGAAACAGCTGCTTAATCTGATACTGATATTTAATAGTCTGAATGAAACTGAAATCTTTTGTTTGGAATTGTTCTGATTATTTTGGTTTTTTTAAAAAAAATCTGTAAGGCATAACTGTGGTTTATCTCTACAGGGCTTTTTAAATAAATTTTGTTTCTAAAATTACTAAGATCAGGAGCAACAACTAGAAATATTGATAATATATTGATAATATATTTTTAACTCCTTACTGGTTAAAACCACCATTCTGCTGAGTAAAAATATCAATCATAATCAGTAGTGGGTTTCAATTTTGTTAACTACTGGTTTGCTGGTGGGCACGCATGCATGATGCTTCTGCCCATGCACAGAGACATCCAGACGGGTGAGCGGAGTCTCCCGCTGCCACCACTACCGGTTCTCCCAATCCAGGGCGAATCAGTAGCAACCCACCACTGATCCTAATTCAAAATATACTTATTTATAATGCTAAACTGGTTTAGCATTAGTCATGACTAAATGAAAACACTTTGGTCGTAAAGGGATTAATATATTTCTAAATATATAAACAAAACCCCCAAAAAAGCAGTTACAAGTATATCAGGAGTACTAAAAGGGGAGTTTCTCAGCTGTATGTTGTCTGGAAGAGATATGATGAACCTGTGATATCTCTCAATCTCACTTTATAATTTTTCAAATGCCATTTGATACTTCACTGTAATTGATGAAAACCCATTGATAGGAGCTTGGAACAAGCTTGATGGACATTACCTTGTAGATGACCCTCACTCTGTCAAAGACCTTGGAGTTTTCATATCAAACGATCTAAGTGCCAAAACCCACTGCAACTACATTGCAAAAAAGGCTTTAAGAGTTGTAAACTTAATCTTGCATAGCTTCTTCTCCAGAAAGATTACACTACTAACCAGAGCATATAAAACATTTGCTAGACTAATTCTAGATTACAGCTCGCCTGTCTGGAACCCACACCTCGTTTCGAACATTAATACAATTGAGCGTGTCCAGAAATATTACACAAGAAGAGTTCTCCACTCCTCTGAATAAAAAAAAAAATACCTTATGCCACCAGACTTGAAATCCTGGGTTTAGAAAATTTAGAACTCCGCTGCCTTCGGCATGACCTGAGTATAACTCATAAAATCATCTGCTACAATGTCCTTCCTGTCAAAGACTACTTCAGCTTCAACCACAACAATACACGAGCACACAATAGATTTAAACTTAAAGCGAACCGCTCCAATCTTGATTGTAGAAAATATGACTTCAGTAACAGAGTTGTTAATGCCTGGAATACACTACCTGACTCTGTGGTCTCTTCCCAAATTCCCAAAGCTTTAACCAAAGACTATCTACTATTGACCTCACCCCATTCCTAAGAGGTCTGTAAGGGGTATGCATAAGAGCACCAGAGTGCCCATTATTCCTATCCTAATGTTCCCTTTGGTTGTGTCCAATTCGTATGGTTATTTCATGCTTATATATATTGTTGTGTTGACAAATAAATAAATAAAAATAAATAAAAAATAATTTTTGAATAAGGTTTCTATCCATTGAATTGCCATCCCATCCAGGTTACACTTAACTAGCAAGCTAATCAGGAAAATGTGGGGTATTTTATCAAGTACATTGCTAAAATACGTATTAAATCTACAGTGTTACCATAATCTATTAAGGAAGTTGTCTGATTTTTAAAAAATGAGCCAAATTATCTGGCAAGATTTGTTTTTGATTAATCTGTGCTGTTATAATTACCACATTATTTTCAAATATGCTTTCAAATTGATTGCTTTTGTAATATGTTTTGGATCATGCTACATGCAATTGCAAATATTTGAACAAAAAATATTAATAATAAAGATCTTAATTATTCCAAAATTTGATACACTATATTCATAATCCTTGAATAATTACAAATCTGCCGATATGGTGTATTATTAAAACTCTTGTTCTTATGACCTTTAACTGGTTGAAATAGTGCATCATAGTATAACATCTTTTCAACCAAAATCAGGGGTGAAATGCTCCTGGTTTGGATCCGGATTGCCCGATCCAGTAGCAATGGTGGTGGGTGGTTCGGTGAACTGGGAGTAAAAATTCCTGCCCCCCTCTGTCACAGCTGAGCCATGCAAGCATCAAAAGTTTTTTTTTTGGTTTGGTTTTTTTTTTACTTTTAAAAGCATTTTTTTTTGGCCAAAAATGTTTTTAAAAGTAAAAAAAAAAGCTTCTGATGATTGTGCGGCTCACTGGAATTGTCAGAACTCTTTAAAAGCATTTTTTTCTACAACCTCTTCAGCCGAAGAGGTTGGGCAAAAAAGCTTTTAAAAGGTTCCTCTGGCGATCCCAGCTGAGTTGCCTGATTGCCAGATCCTTTAAAAGCATTTTTTACAACCTCTTGGGCTGAAGAGGTTGTAAAAAATTGCTTTTAAAAAGTTCTGGTGATCAGGCAACTCAACTGAGATCATCAGAACCCTTTAAAAGCTTTTTTTCCTCTGGCGATCCCAGCTGAGTTGCCTGATCATCACAGGCTTTTAAAAGCATTTTTTTACAACCTCTTCAGCCGAAGAGGTTGTAGAAAAAATGCTTTTAAAAGAAAAAAGGCCACGCCCACCCAGTCACATTACCCTCACCACCATCAAGCCACACCCACAGAACCAGTAATAACAAATTTTATATTTCACCCCTGACCAAAATACTAACTTACAGAATGTGTCTAACATTTGGGACCATGTCTACTGTTAAACTGAAATTTGGCAAATTTTATAAAACACTTTATGATATAAAAATTAGCATAAAGTGTTTGATGACATAATACAAAATGTCATAAAATATTCCTTGTGGGCAACTGCTGATGTTCGACTTGCTATATAATTCAACATGGGCTACTTTCAAGGTTTTCTAGTACTTTAGAAGTTGATAGCATTGAGGAAATATCCCTAAAAAAAATTACCCAACAAATTACAAGTTGTATAATATTTTTAAAAACTTCAAAATCCATGGTAATGTGATATTCAATTATTGTGATGATCAAATTATATGCATGCATAATTCTTTATACAAGCACAGGTCTTTGGAATATGCTCATAAGTATTTACAAAATAGTAATATTTGATAATAAAGCTCAGGACAACAGCATAAGGCTGTATTGAAAATCAAATAGCCAACATGCCTAAGCCCATTCCAAGGATTACTATGGATCTGTATGCAGTTTACATACATTTATAAATCAATTACTGAAGTGTAAATTATAGTATTTTTCTATTTTTTAAACAAAGTGATCAGAGTAGTATAAGTCTGGGGAAAAATTGGTTAAAGATTTTAACATGGTAAAACAATGATAGCCCACCACAATTTTTCTATACCAACATATGAATAATAATTCATAAATGCTTTCTCAAATCTCTTTCTCTCACTCTCTTTCTCTCTTTTTTACTTCCAAAAATTATTCCCATGTCTGGTGAAGCTTTGCCAGCTCATTATTCAGTTGGAAATGCAGCTTCCAAACAGAATCTATTTTTATCTACATGCATTGAAAACCAGTCTTTTAATTTAGGTGGGTTGGCATTCTGTTGTGACCCTTTTCAATACATGAGCCTCTTGTCATTGAATTTAAATCATCAGTTGGGAAAAAGAAGGACGGACTTTGATTTGGCAAAGAAGTGTCAGTGCTCATTTGCCTCTCTCTCTCTCCCTTTTCTTATACTATCAAAGGCACCCAAATATCACAATGATTAACACAATGGAATAAAAACATAGTCTTCAAATACTTTCCATATTTTTCTGGCTTTGTATTATTTTTAAGTTAAGGAAATGCAGGCTTCTCCAAAAAGTCTTGGGCTGCAACTTTCAATCTCTCTACCACAAAACAGCAATCTGGGCCAACAAGCAGCAGCTTCTCCCTTTACACAAACTCATCAACAAGTATAAATGTTTTTGCAATAATCAGGAAATTATTGACCAAAGACAACACCCCCTTTCTGATAAACGATAGAAATGTTAATACTCTTGGCAAAATTGTTTTTGCACTAATTACTGTATCCATCTGCTCCGAAAGATTGATTAGATTAAAAATGTTTGTTCTCCTTTTCTCAGCAATCATGGGCTTCTTCTTGACATTAGGTTAGTCCTGCTACTGTCTCTGCAGAGATGGATATGCAGTTTTAATCAAACTAAAGTAAATGTTCATTTTAAATGGAAATAAGTCACTTTTCTTTCTTAAGGAAGTTTGAAGGGAAAAAAGCCACATTTGTATGGATGCTGAATTGTAAAATTGATATAACTTGGCTGATATAGCCAGTGTTGTAGTCTTTTCTATAGCTTTGTCCAGTTTCTCAGTTTATTGCAACAACTTATTGCAAATGTATGAACATCACACTTTTTTTCCCTTGAACTACCAAAAGCCAGATTAATTCAGACTCAATAGACAAAGCAATGGAAGCATGGAGAGTTGACTGATTTTTCAAACTCATTTCATTGACTGGATGGAGACTATTATTTTAAAAAAGGAACACTATGTGTTTTGTATGTGTGTGTGTGTGTGCCTGTGAGTCTCTCTCTCTCTCTTTAAAAAAATCTGCTTTATTTTTCTGTTTTACCAGTCTTACTTTTTTTCTTCTCTTTGTTTGTTCCTGGATGGTTACTTGATCCTTCTAAATTTCTTCTAAATTTTTACTCTGTATGAGGGAAATTGTTAGAACTTTTACTTCATACCAGCTCTGAGGGAAAGAAGCACATCTTCTTTTCCATTTTCTCAGCTGTTGTCTTTTGTGCTGTTGTTTCTTAATATCAGGGTGACAGTCTTTAAATATCTCTCTTTAATGCCTGGTTTTGGGCTCTCTTTATTCAAACTTTAACAGTAACAGAGTTGGAAGTTTCTTCATGAGGTCTATGGCTGCAGAGCAATTGGGTTACCACCTTGCCTTCCAGCTCATCTCAAAACCTCTTTTAGCTGGTAGTTGGGTCATCTTGATGAAGCAGGAGGGCCAAGAAAGGAGGAAGGTGTGCTTGCATTTTACTTATCACTATGCTATGCAAGCTAGGGTCTCTAATCTAGAAATCACTTTCCAAGCCAGCTTACTGTTGCCTGTATCCTACCAATTCAGAAATCTCAGAATACTGATAATTATCGAAGATATAGAAAAAGAGATTTCTGATGAATTAAAAATTAATTCCAAGCTTAAACTTTTTATTTTATTTATACATTTTTTATTTTTTCCATTTGGCAATTACTGACTTCTTCCACCCATTTCCTGTTCTCTGCCTCTGCCAACATTTGTTACTATTACTTTGCAGTTTTTTCAGAAATACAGCTCCACATCAATTGTGTCAGATTGCAGGTAATTCCCCACTGCCTTTCTTTTTCTTGTATTCTACAAGGGGTTTTTTTCCATTCTAATTTTATACATTCCTTTTGCATTCAAAACCAAGTAGCCCTAGAGACTTTCTGGCAAATATATAGGTTTTGTATAATATTATCCCACCTGCCACTCTTGTAAAGTGTAATTCCCATCTGTTGGTATTTGGACATAGAGTAAGAGTCCAGGTCAGGTCAGGAAGACACATAGAGGAAGTGCTGCTGCCTTCCATCCTGAATGGTACACAACCATTGCTTAAAAGGGCTATAACTCTACTCCAATATTGACAGAATATGGGGAGTAGAATATGGAGGAATAAGAGGAATAAGAAAAGGAGACTAGACTACCAGCAAGGAACTAGTGAATATTATTTGGAACCTTTAACCATATTAATCTCAGAGGTTTCAGCTTAAGAGCTAAAATAAAATAAGACAAAATAATGTTCTGCACTATTAGTTAGTTCTCATTACACAGGAGTTTTTGCTTTGTTTTAAGTTAAGAAGTTAAGTTAAGAAAAGACCTCCATTAACTCTCACTCATAATTTTACAATGATAGCACTATTATTAACAGTTGTGTTGTAATATTTTACTTTTTTATATATACTATAACTGATAGACGTAACAGAATACTTGTAAATATATACTTGTTGGGTAGGGAAGGATGTTAGCGTGATGGGATCTAGATTTTTTCAGGGTTTGGTGGAACCTAGAAGTGGTTCAAACCTCCTAGATTAGACTATGAAAGAATCCAAATGCCTACAATGTCTTTCTTGTGTTTGAGCACAGCTGTAGAAATACAACCTGTTTTCCTTTCCACCTCTTGGCAATGTATCTTCCTAGTGAAGAGCTTCGTGTCAATTAGCTCTCTGCATCTACCAGCACCTGCAAAGATGGTTGGCCTGTGATTGGAATATGAATGCCAGCCAAATAATAAATCCCTTAAAGAGGTACAGAAGAAAAACATCCTTTCCTCTAATTAAGCTGAAATCACTGCCTGACTCGCCCTGGACTGTTACTTGCACTAAGTCCAAATGCCACCACTCCAACAGATGGGAATTGCAAGCAGTGGCAGGCAGGACTAATATTATACAAAACTTACATATTTGCTAGAAAAACTCTATCACTATTTGGTGTTGAATCTAAAGGGAATGTATAAAATTAGAATGGAAAAAAGAACCCATGTAGAATACAAGGGAAAAAGGCGGTGGGGAATTACCTGCAATCTGACACAATTGATGTGGAGCTGTATTTCTGAAAAAACTGCAAAGTAATAGTAACAAATGTTGGCAGAGGCAGAGAACAGGAATTGGGTGGAAGAAGTCAGTAATTGCCAAATGGAAAAAATAATACATATATATAAGTAAAATAAAAAAATTAAGCTTGGAATTTTTAATTCATCAGAAATCTCTTTTTCTACATTTTCAATGATTGTCAGTATTCTGACATTTCTGAATTGGTAGGATACAGTTAACAATAAACTGGCTTGGAAAGTGATTTCTAGATTAGAGACTCTAGTGTGCATAACATAGTGCTTCAGAGAAAGATTTTTGGTTACACTTGTGACTACTAACCTGGGCAGCCTCCTGCCCACATCCAATAATCTTTCTTGGTGACATTAACTTAACACTTATTGGGCCCTAAATGAATGTACAACTGAACCCATATATGCAACTCTGTACAATACTGTAACTAATCTTGGACTTGTTCAACTAGTAACCAACAACACTAGACTCAACAACTGCCTTGATCTTATCTTCTGCAACAGTTGAAATTCAATTTATGGACTACAAATAAAAGAACCATTCTCCAACAGTGACCACAGCGACTTTTGTCTCAACTTACACCCTCTCAAAAATCACAATGATGAGATTCCCTGTTATAACTTTAAAAAAGCCAACTATGATCTCATAGACAATGAACTCTCATATCTTGATTGGCAAATTCTATTCTCTGACTGTAATACTGCTGACGACCATTACAACATTTTCTTGCACAAAGTCAAAAAAATCATTAAACTTTATGTACCACTAATATCCCACAAAACCAGAAGAAATAAACTACCAATATCAATAAGGAAATTATAATCCAGAAAAAAATCTCTTTGGCGAAAAAACAAAACTAACTATGTAGCTAACTTCAAAAACTGCTACAAAAACCTATGGCAACAAATAATTGACTGTACCAAATAAATGACTGTACCAATTATCACATCCAGCAAGAAGAAAACCTTCTATGCACAAAATCCACCCGTACCTTCTATAATTTTGTAGAATAGAATAGAATAGAATAGAATAGAATTTTTATTGGCCAAGTGTGATTGGACACACAAGGAATTTGTCTTGGTGCATATGCTGTCAGTGTACATAAAAGAAAAGATACGTTCATCAAGGTACAACATTTACAACACAATTGATGGTCAGTATATCAATATAAATCTTAAGGATTGCCAACAACAAGTTACAGTCATACAGTCATAAGTGGAAAGAGATTGATGAGATTGTTTGTAAACAACAAACTTAAAGATTCGAGATCCATCCCACCTCTAAAAGGACCAAATAACGGAGACTGTATTGACGAAACCGTTAAAGTCAATCTCTTTAACACATTTGTCACTTCTGTTTTTGTAAACAGCAACAACACACACACAATATTTCCCAGTCGTACTACAGACAATTACAATGATTAAGTACATACTGATTTTACAGAAGACAATGTTGAAAAGGCTCTACGCAATCTAAAACCATCTCTATCTATTGGACCTGGTAGACTATGTACATACTTCTTAAAAAAGCTTTCCACTGCAATTGCAGAACCTCTAAGCATAGTTTTTGAAAAATCTTTCAGTACCAGCACCTTGCCATACCAATGATCACAAGCCAAGGTCATACCTATCTTCAAAAATGGAGACCCTAGCCGAGTTGTAAATTACAGACCTATCTCTTTATGTTGCATCACCTGCAAAGTCATGGAATCAATCATTAATCAATCTATTACCCTCCATCTAGAGAAAAACAACCTACTTTCTATCAAACAATTTGGTTTCAGAGAAAATTTATCCTGTAATCTACAACTACTACATTGCAAAAACTTATGGACTACACATCTAAATCAGGGCAAAGCAATAGACACAGTTTAGATAGACTTCTGTAAAGCTTTTGATTCAGTGGTACATGACAAATTACTTCTAAAATTAAAATCCTATGGCATTTCTGGATTCCTACATAAATGGATAGCTGCCTTCCTGTCAAACAGACAACAAGTGGTCAAAATAGAAAGCGTTCTATCAAATGCTGTGCTGATTGCATAAAAAATAAAACCTACAATCAAAAAATCACCTCCAAACCCCCCCATCACCCATAACAATCAACCAGCCATCCCAGTATTCAATCAAGTACCCATCACCCTACCACCCATTCAACCAACCATCTCACCAGCCATTCAACCAACAGCCATCCAACCAACAACCCAACCAGCCATCCAAACAGCCATCCAAACAGCCATCCAAACAGCCATCCAAATAGCCATCTAAACAGCCATCCAAACAGCCACCCAACAATCCACCCACCCAACCATCCATCCATCCAAACAACCATCCATCCAAACAACCAAACTACCATCCAACCATCTATACAACCATCTGTTGTACACAACCCCCAACCTACTAACATCCAAAACTAGGTATGCACTCCCCTTACCTCTTCAACACCAATCATTTCAGATCTCAAATGCAAATTGATAAATGCAAGAAGCATATTACCCGAATTTATCCTCTTATTAAACAGTGGCACATTTGATATCATTTTTGTTTGTGAAACATGGCTGAACTCATCCCTTCCTGACTCCATTATCTCAAACAAAGAATATAAAGTCTATCGATCAGATCATGAAAACCGAAGAGGTGGTGGACTATGTGCATACTTCTTAAAAAAACTTTCCATTAATATAGCAGAACCCCTAAGTATTATCTTTGATAAAGCTTTCACTACCAGTTCTCTTCCCAAACTTTGGTCACTAGCCACAGTCATCCCTATCTTCAAAAAAGGAGACCCCAGCTTAGCTGAAAACTACAGACCGATCTCCCTTTGCTGCATCACCTGCAAAGTCATGGAATCTATCATCAACCAATCCATTACCTCACACTTAGAAACTAACAACCTACTCTCCAACAAACAATTTGGTTTCAGGAAAAAATTATCATGTAACTTACAACTTCTCCACTGCAAAAACATATGGACTTCAAATCTCGATCAAGGCAAATCAATAGATGCAATCTACATAGACGTCTGCAAAGCTTTTGACTCAGTAGTATACAATAAACTTCTCCTAAAACTAACATCCTATGGCATCTCAGGACCCCTCCACAAATGGATATCTGCTTTTCTGTCTAACAGACAACAAGTGGTCAAAATTGGCAATGCTTTATCAAATCCTGTTCCTGTCAAGAGTGGCGTTCCTCAAGGCAGTGTCCTTGGACCAACACTCTTTATACTATACATTAATGATCTTTGTGACCACATCTCAAATAATTGTGTTCTCTTTGCTGATGATGTCAAACTATTTAACACCACAGACAATACTTCTATCATTCAAAACCACCTTGATCATCTATCTGCTTCATCTAAAAATTGGCAGCTCCAAATTTCACCCAGCAAATGCTCAGTCTTACATATAGGAAAAAAGAACCCAAAAACTAAGTACATACTAGATGGACATTACCTTACAGACGACCCCCATCCCATTAAAGACCTTGGAGTTTTCATGTCAAATGATCTAAGTGCCAAAGCCCACTGCAACTACATAGCAAAAAAAGCTCTAAGGGTTGTAAACCTAATTTTGCGTAGCTTCTTTTCCAAAAACACCACACTACTAACCAGAGCATATAAAACATTTGCTAGACCAATTCTAGAATACAGCTCGCCTGTTTGGAACCCTCACCATAACTCTGACATAAATACAATTGAACGTGTCCAGAAATACTTTACAAGAAGAGTTCTCCATTCCTCTGAAAACAATAAAATACCTTATCCCACCAGACTTGAAATCCTAGGCTTAGAAAACTTGGAACTCCGTCGTCTTCGACAAGACCTAAGCTTAACTCACAGAATCATCTATTGTAATGTCCTTCCTGTTAAAGACTATTTCAGCTTTAATTGCAATAATACTAGAGCAACTAATAGATTTAAACTTAATGTCAACCGCTTTAATCTAGATTGCAGAAAATATGACTTCTGTAACAGAATCATCAGTGCTTGGAATACTTTACCTGACTCTGTGGTCTCTTCCCATAATCCTAAAAGTTTTATCCAAAAACTTTCTACTATTGACCTCACCCCATTCCTAAGAGGACCATAAGGGGCGTCCATAAGCGCACAAACGTGCCTACCGTTCCTGTCCTATTGTTTTTCTTTTCTTCTTCCTATATATATGCCTATACCTCCTTATATTTACTCATATATGTGTTTATATACTATATAATCTTTTTGTATGATACCTACATATATTGTTGTGACAAAATAAATAAAATAAAATAATAAATAAATAAATAAATCCTGTACCTGTTAATAGTGGTGTTCCCCAAGGCAGTATTTTAGGTCCAACACTCTTCATACTTTACATAAATGACCTTTGCGATCATTTTAAAAGCAATTGTGTTTTCTTTGCTGATGATATTAAACTATTCCACACTACAAACAATGCAACTACCCATCAAAAAGACCTTGATTATGTGTCAGATTGGTTTAAGAAGTGGCAACTTCAAATCTCAACCAACAAATTCTCTGTCTTGCACATTGGCAAAAAAAAATAATAATCAAAACATAAAATACAAATTGGATAGACGTGACCTTGTAGATGACCCTTACTCTGTCAATGACCTTGGAGTACACATTTCTAAAGATCTAAGTGCCAGAGCCCACTGTAACAACATTGCCAAAAAGGCACTAAGAGTTGTTAACCTAATCTTGCGTAGCTTCTTCTCTGGTAATATTGTACTACTAACAAGAGCATACAAAACATTTGCTAGACCAATCCTTGAATACAGCTCATCTGTCTGGAACCCACACTGCATATAGGATATAAATACAATAGAGAGAGTCCAGAGATATTTCACAAGAAGAGTCCTCCACTCCTCTGCTCGCAATATAGACTATTGCGACCTGGAATGTAAGTATTATAAAGTGTAAAGCGTTATGCTAATGGAAAATTATAATATGGATATTTGATGCAATGATGAAGTTTTAAAAAATACTTCTGGATGCAAAGAAATCAATAAATGAATTATTGTTGCCAAACTACAAGAATGAGAGAACTGCATATTGTGTATGAAGTGAAAAAGATAGTGGCAAAGAATGTAGTCATAGAGGACTACGAATGGTTCAGAAATTAAACATCAAAAGAAAGATGGAAAGCAATGGAAAGATTAAAAATTTTAAAGTAGAAGCAGGTAAATAGGGTTAAACATGAAGCTTTTAGCAAAACAAATGGAATTAAAAAGAAAATGTGGTGAAATTATTTGGAGTGAAAATAGAAACATGCTAACGTGAGTATTTCAAAATTTTGTGGCATTAATATATAGAATAGAATAGAATAGAATAGAATAGAATAGAATAGAATAGAATAGAATAGAATAGAATAGAAAATTTTATTGGCCAAGTGTGATTGGACACACAAGGAATTTGTCTTGGTGCATATGCTCTCAGTGTACATAAAAGAAAAGATACGTTCATCAAGGTACAACAATTACAACACAATTGATGGTCAATATATCAATATAAATCATAAGGACTGCCAGCAACAAAGTTACAGTCATACAGTCATAAGTGGAAAGAGATTGGTGATGGGAATTATGAGAAGATTAATAGTAGTGCAGATTTAGAATAGAATAGAATAGAATTTTTATTGGCCAAGTGTGATTGGACACACAAGGAATTTGTCTTGGTGCATATAGAATAGAATAGAATAGAATAGAATTTTATTGGCCAAGTGTGATTGGACACACAAGGAATTTGTCTTGGTGCATATGCTCTCAGTGTACATAAAAGAAAAGATACGTTCATCAAGGTACAACATTTACAACACAATTGATGATCAATATATCAATATAAATCATAAGGATTGGCAGCAACAAGTTATAGTCATACAGTCATAAGTGGAAAGAGATTGGTGATGGGAACTATGAAACGATTAATAGTAGTGCAGATTCAGTAAATAGTCTGACAGTGTTGAGGGAATTATTTGTTTAGCAGAGTGATGGCCTTCGGGAAAAAACTGCTCTTGTGTCTAGTTGTTCTGTTGTGCAGTGCTCTATAGTGTCGTTTTGAGGGTAGAGTTGAAACAGTTTATGTCCTGGATGTGAGGGATCTGTAAATATTTTCACGGCCCTCTTCTTGATTCATGCAGTATACAGGTCCTCAATGGAAGGCAGGTTGGTAGCCATTATTTTTTCTGCAGTTCTAATTATCCTCAGAAGTCTGTGTCTTTCTTGTTGGGTTGCAGAACCGAACCAGACAGTTATATTAGAAGATGGAATTTAAATGAAATATATAAATGTTGGTATCCAAATGGAAATATGATGAAAAGGAAAACATAAATGCAGGCAGATTGTTTTAAAAATGGTAATGCTACGTGTGTAGATGATATAAGTGAAAAAATACTAAAATATTGACATATCGGTACTTGCTTATGGAGCATCTGTTTGATTTGTTTAATACATGTACAAATGTTATCCTTTGTGTCTAACATATGAAAAAAACTCTCTTAGCTTTCTACTATACACAGGAAAAGTAACAAGACATTAATATGTTAAATTTTTCCTGGGAAATTATTCCTGGCAGAATTCTGATCAAAAGATATGAAACTCAGCAAAATTGGGAAATACCCTGCTGGGCAGGGCAGGTCTTTTACAAATTCATGAATGTGGGAGAATTTATTGTTTGTGGATTGAAATATCAAGTTCACTATATTTGCCAAGGAAAATAAAACAATAATAAGTTGTATGTAAATAGTGGGAAATTAGAACAACAATATACTTCTTGGCCTTTGGGCAAAGAGCAAATATATAGTTGTGTATGATATTTAATAAAGATAAAAATAAATGGAGACAATTTTAGGTTAATGTATACAAATGGTGTTTGAAAGATAGTGGGTAGTGTATTTTCTATTGTGAAGCAGGAATAACAAAAGAAATGGAAACCTTTGCGAATATATTCAGTGCATGTTTCTATTTATTATACTGAAGTGGGAATTTGGTATGGCAGCAGAAATATAAAAATTTGGATTGGGAATGGTTTAATGTGTGATGAGCAAAATGAGATAATCAATGTGTAATGATTTATAGACTAACTACAAAAAATAGTGACCTTAGTTAAAGAAATAAAGTGGACACAAATGATTTGATAATAGAGAATAAATCAGGATTAAACTGCAAAATAAATATGTGAGAGAAGACTTGTTAAAATATATATGTTTTAACATACATATGTTGAAATATCTATTATTCTTGTCTATGCTTATTTGATTTCTGGTATGATTGGAGGCCGTACGGGTCTGGATGGGGAGAAACAGGCTCAAGCTCAATCCCTCCAAGACAGAGTGGCTGTGGATGCCGGCATCCTGGTACAGTCAGCTGAGTCCACGGCTGACTGTTGGGGGCAAGTCACTGGCCCCGATGGAGAGGGTGCGCAACTTGGGCATCCTCCTGGATGAACGGCTGTCTTTTGAAGATCATTTGACGGCCGTCTCCAGGAGAGCTTTTTACCAGGTTCACCTGGTGCGCCAGTTGCGCCCCTTTCTAGACCAGGATGCCCTATGCACGGTCACTCACGCCCTCGTGACGTCTCGTCTGGATTACTGCAATGCTCTCTACATGGGGCTCCCCTTGAAGGGCATCCGGAGACTGCAGTTAGTTCAGAATGCGGCTGCGTGGGTTATAGAGGGAGCCCCTCGTGGCTCCCGTATGACACCTATCCTGCGCAGACTGCACTGGCTACCTGTGGCCTTCCGGGTGCGCTTCAAAGTTTTGGTAACCTCCTTTAAAGCGCTCCATGGCATAGGGACGGGTTACTTACGGGACCGTCTACTGCTACCGAATACCTCTCACCGGCCCGTGCGCTCTCACAGAGAGGGACTCCTCAGGGTGCCGTCAGCTAGGCAGTGTCGTCTGGCGACGCCCAGGGGAAGGGCCTTCTCTGTGGGGGCTCCCACCCTCTGGAACAAACTCCCCCCAGGACTCCGTCAACTTCCGGACCTCCGAACCTTCCGTCACGAGCTTAAAACACACTTATTCATCTGCGCAGGACTGGACTAGTTTTTTAAATTTATAGGGGTTTTAATTGGTTTTAATATTTATACTATTTTTAATAATTTGGCTTTTAGAATAAGTTTTTTAAATGGTTTTCTTAATTTGTACATATATGTTTTTACTTGCCTGTGAACCGCCCTGAGTCCTTCGGGAGATAGGGCGGTATACAAATACGAATAAATAAATAAATAAATAAATAAATAAAATTAGCAAGTATTGGTCTTGTCGGTATTGGTTTTACCAGAATAACAAAGTAACAGAATTGGAAAGGGCCTTGGTGATCTTCTAGTTCAACCCCCTGTTCAGAAAGGAAACCCCAGTGGTGGGATTCAGCCAGTTCGCACCACTTCGGGAGAACCGGTTGTTAACTTTCTGAGCAGTTTGGTGAACTGGTTGTTGGAAGAAATCATTAGGGCAGAGAACCGGTTGTTAAATTATTTTAATCCCACCACCTGGGAAACTCTATATCATTTCAGATAAATAGTTATCCAATCTCTTCTTAAAAACTTACATTGTTGGAGCATTCAAACATCTGGAGGCAAGTTGAACTTCTGGAGGCAGCCACTCAGATATGTTTCTCCAGCTGAGCTGATATTACTTTTCAGGGGTGATCTAGAATATTTGGTGATGCTTTCTTCAAACAACCTCCCAAATAAGTTACCTTTGTTTGACAGGATTCTGCCAATTGTTTTCCCTTTCCATAAACCAATAACTCAAGGGTATTAAGCTGCTAAAGCAGGGACTTCTGTCTAGCCATTCCAATATTACTTATGTGATGCACATTGTGGCAGATTGCCAATAATGCAACTGTTCTTGCCTTGATAGAACAAGAAGTGGCTTATAAACTAGTTATTTTGAGCCTGATTAAACACTGGAACCATCCTAGCTTCATTTTTGAATTGTCCTTTGGTTGTCTGTGTCAAAATATCTTGACCTTTTGATTCCCGTAAGCTGAGAGTCCTTTACTTAAAGAAAACTGACAGATTTCTCTACTTATGCCTGAGTAAATAGGGCCAAGAAGCTACTAAGCTACTTCATAGTTATTTCAAAGAGCAGATTTCAGCTGGAACACAACAGCTTGGGAGGGTCGAAGCAATTTCCACTGAGTCTAAATTTCTGTATGAAGAATATCCAGGGTTATGCTTTCTGCATAACCCTCTTTCTTTCTGTTAGAACCTCACTTTTTAATCATTAAAAAATGTATCCATTTTCACAAAACTAAAACACTGCATTTTCATGTCAGGTTACAAGTGATGATAAACATTTTCTGCAAAGTATAATGCTTTCAACATTCTACTGATGAGGCAAGAAAATTAGAAATTTGCAAAGTTGGTAAGGTTAAACTAAAATATTATTTTAATTTAAAATAATATACACAAAGATAAAAAGAAATGCCATATATTGTAAATTATAAAGAAAGGAAAAGGGGTTTATTTATTTTACTTAACGCAGCCTCTCCCAGTTTCCCATGCTGACTATATATCAAACAGAAGATTGGTCTAAATCATATCCTTCACTTTCGTAGCATGTACCTTAGCTCAAGAAATTCAAGCTAACTTTCTCTCTATAAAAAAGAGATCTAAATTATATATAAATAGAAATAGGCAAGACTGTCAATATATGGTATTTGTAATATTTCAATAATCCATTACATTACTCTTTAATATCCTAAAGAGTAATGGATTATTGAAATATTACAAAGGGCAAAGGCAAATAAGAAACTACTTACTTGAAGGGCTCTTAATTTTTATTTTATTTTTTTAGTTGTTGTTGTTGGGCTCAATATTCGGAATTTAGAGAAAATGCCATTTCCCCATTTATGTGAATTTGTGCATGTTTGCAATTATTATTTTTTTAAAAAAATCAGCTAGAATAAGATTTCTCTGGTTGGTGAAGGAGATGTCTGTGGCAATTGGTGCCTATGGAGATCAGCTTGGAGGCAACAGTGCTGAAAAATAAATATTTTCAAAGATGGGAACTCTGCTCAATCGCAATCACATTTCATTTCCCTAAAATATGGCTTTTTTAAAATCCACTGTAAATTTTGAATTAGCAGTGAATTGTGCTTGTTAAATGTCTTGTATCCTTGTACAACTACTGCTTGCAAATGATTTATAAAATAATTAATTCGCTGGAGTCGGAATGCATGATTTAGAATAATCAACGTCAGAAAAATAACTGCCACTCCCTATAGATCAGCCCCCAATGTTTTGAGCAGAAATTTAGTTACTTGCCAAGAACTGTTAACCTTCAAGTTAGATGGCAAGATAAAAGTCCGTTTCCAATGTTCAGTCAGTTGCAGCATTCTTCCTGGAATGGCTCTACAAGGTCACAAATTGCTGGATGTATGCACAGAGAAATGTTCATAGTCCCCTTTTATGGAGTTTTCTTCCTTCCTTCCTTCCTTCCTTCCTTCCTTCCTTCCTTCCTTCCTTCCTTCCTTCCTTCCTTCCTTCCTTCCTTCCTTCCTTCTTTCCTTCCTTCCTTCCTTCCTTCCTCCCTCCCTCCCTCCCTCCTTTCCTTCCTTCCTTCCTTCCTTTCAAAAGGTATCATTGTTACACAACATTTAAAACAAATATTGCTGTATTTTAAACAGTCTTCTATCTGAAAGAATTGCATCATTCTAGTCACATTTAAAAATAAAGACAGGTATAGAATAGAGAATAGGGACCTTAAAGTTCAAACATGATTTGTTTCTTTCCCTATTTTTCTTTATAAATAGCTGCTATTGTGAGATGTTAGAAGACTATCTGAACCTGTCTGTCCCTCTGAATGTTGAGTTTACAAGACAGACAAGCTGGTATCATGCTTGACTGTCAGTCTAAGCCTATGCAAAAAGGTTCATGCTTATGAAGTAAAATCGCAAAATAAGTACAAGTGCCCACCACAAAAAAAGGGTACTTTTTCCACAGATTAATATTGGTAAAATTGGTATTCTGAGTGCTTGAGAAATGTCAACTCAACAAGATAAAGAAAGATACTCTTCAAGGAAATAGCAGAATAGATCAGAAATTTTAGAAAGGAGAAGATTTGTAAACCTCAAACTCATCTAGGTTTATTCCAGTAATGCCAAATGTACCAGTAATTTAATGTTATTACAGGTAGTCCTTGACCACAATTGAGCCAAAAAAAATTTGTTGTTAAGTGAAACATTTGTCAAGTGAGTTTGACCTTTCTTGCCTCAGTTGTTAAGTGAATCACTCCAGCTGATTAGTTAATAACCAGGTTGTTAAATGAACCTGGCTTCCCCATTGCCTTTGTTTGTCAGAAGGTTGCAAAGGGGGATCACAGGAGATGATCTTGGGACACAGCAACGGTCATAAATATAAACCAGTTGCCAAGCATCTTAATTTTGATCACATGATCATGGGGATATTGGAAAGGTCATAACTGTAACTTTTTTCAGTGCCATTGTAACTTTGAAAAGTCACTAAGTGAACTGTTGTAAATTGAGGATTACCTGTACTTGTACTCTCAGAGTAAGAAGTTCTGGAAGGTAACAGTAGTCAATTGGGCAAAGTTTGGAATTTTCTGTCATTGAACATCACAGCATTCTCTTCTGCTTCACAGATCTAAGTCTTTCTTACATAGATGCCTGGTTTACATTTTTGCTTTCTATATCAGTACAGTATTTCAACTACTCTGACGTTTTGCAGGAAGGAGCAAGTTAGATGAATTTAATTTAATTTTAATTAATTTGTTTAAATTTTAATTCATTGGATTTTGAGACTACCCAACTCCAAAAGACTATGGGTGGCTTACAATGTTTAAAATACATAATTTAAAAAGCAGGATGAAAGCCTGTTCCAGGGCTTCTTCTGCAACTATCAGGGTTCTGATATGTGTGGTTCTACTACATGGTGTTTCACATCTAGCCATTCTTCTTGTTTTTGGCAATGTTAGATGAAAGTTTTCTTAGAGGGAACAATTTATTTTCTCCATCAATCACTATTTCAAAATATTCCTTCCCAATCCATTGTGGATATCTTGCCAAACATTTAAAAATTTGTAATTTTCTTTCCTTTCCATTTCCTAATGGAATTAGTGAACACCACGAAAAATGAAATGAAAATGAAAAACAGCACTAATGGAATTAGTGAACACCACAGGATTCTCAAACTGTACCCTATTAATGTGTCGTCTGTAAGGAGTGAAAGAGAGATTTAGAATAGAGTAGACAATCTTTACTTAGGGATAGAACAATATTCTTATGTAAGAGGAGAGCAATTCTGATCACTATACTAAGTCAAGCTATGATTTTACCATATAAAGGCTTTTTAGACTATTAACTAATCTTTTAGTGACAGAACATTATTCTAATTTCTAAATTATAACTTAGGTTTATAGGCTTAACAACAAGAGGTCTGAAATTGAATGTCTACCGACTTAAAATGTAAGATAGATCTCTTTAAATACTTTTTATTTTTATTTATTTGGCAGCATTAATTTTAAAACGTATTCCTCATTGAGAAGGTGCCAGGAATGGTTGATAATCCAAGAAAATATATGAAAAGAAAAGAAAAAATTATGGAAAAGAAAAGTAATACTTAATGTACAAGCTCTCACAGCAAAATCAGCAGTGAAGAACTGAATGCCACAGCTGGAAGAATATGCCACCAAAATCAAAAAAACAAAACAAAACAAAAAACAAATTACCCATATCAATAAAAAAGCTTCAATCCAAAAAAAAAAAAATCCCTCTGGAGAAGAAACAAAAAAGGCTATGTAGCAAATTTCAAAAACTGCTACAGAAATATATGCAACCAAATAAAAATTGAATGCACCAATTACCACACTAAGTAAGAAGAAGACCTTCTATGCACAAATTCCAATCGTGCTTTTTATAATTTTGTGAACAACAAACTTAAAGACTCGAGATCCATACCACCACTAAAAGATTCTAACGGCAAAGAATATAATGATGAAACAGTTAAAGCAAACCTCTTCAACACATTCTTTGGCACAGTCTTTGTTAACAGTAATGGCTTATACCCGACATTCCCCAATCGTACCAACAATGAGTACAACGCCTAACATATATAGATTTCACAGAATATAATGTTGAAAAAGCTCTTCACAAACTGAACCATCCCTATCTATTGGACCTGATGGACTATGCATACTTCTTAAAAAAGCTTTCCACTAATACAGCAGAACCCCTAAGCATAATCTTTGAAAAAGCTTTCACGACCAGTTCCCTTCCCAAACTTTGGTCACTTGCCACGGTCATCCCTGTCTTCAAAAAAGGAGACCCCAGCCTAGTTGAAAATTACAGACCTATCTCTCTTTGCTGTGTCACCTGCAAAGTAATGGAATCTATCATCAACCAATCCATTACCCTCCACCTAGAAACAAACAACCTACTCTAAAATTATGTAATTTACAACTTCTTCACTGCAAAAACATATGGACTACAAATCTTGATCAGGGCAAAGCAATAGATGCAATCTACATAGTCTTCTGTAAAGCTTTTGATACACTAGTACATGATAAACTTCTCATAAAACTAAAATCCTACGGCATCTCAGAACCCCTCCACAATTGGATAACAGCTTTCCTATCAAACAGACAACAAGTGGTTAAAATTGGCAATGCTCTCTCAAATCCTGTTCCTGTCAAAAGTAGCATTCCCCAAGGCAGCGTTCTTGGACCAACACTCTTCATATTATACATTAATGATATCTGTGACCATATTACAACTAATGATATCAAACTATTCAACATCACCAACAATACAACTACCCTTCAAAAGGGTAGTTCAAAAAGACCTTGACTTTGTATCTAAATGGTCTAAAATTTGGCAACTCCAAATCTCAACCAGCAAATGCTCAGTCTTACATATTGGGGAAAAAAACCTAAACACTAAGTACAGGCTTGATGGACATTACCTTACAGATGACCCCCACCCTGTTAAAGACCTTGGAGTTTTCATATCAAATGATCTAAGTGTCAAAGCCCACTATAACTACATCGCAAAAAAGGCCTTAAGAGTTGTAAACCTAATCTTGCGTAGCTTCTTCTCTAAAAACACTACACTACTAACCAGAGCATATAAAACATTTGCTAGACCAATTCTTGAATACAGCTCAACTGTTTGGAACCCATACCACATTTCTGACATCAGTATAATTGAACGTGTCCAGAAATATTTTACAATAAGAGTTCTCTACCCCTCTGAAAACAACAAAATACCTTATGCCACCAGACTTGAAATCCTGGGTTTAGAAAATTTAGAACTATGCCGCCTTCAACATGACCTGAGTTTAACTCATAGAATCATCTATTACAATATCCTTCCTGTCAAAGACTACTTCAGCTTCAATTGCAACAATACACGAGCACACAATAGATTTAAGCTTAATTTTAACCACTCCAATTTTGATTGCAGAAAATATGACTTCAGTAACAGAGTTGTTAATACTTGGAATATACTACCTGATTCTGTGGTCTCATCCCAAAATCCCCAAAGCTTCAACCAAAAACTGTCTACTATTGACCTCACCCCATTCCTAACAGATCTGTAAGGGGCGGGCATAAGAGCACAAGTGTGCCTACTATTCCTGTTCTATTGTTTTCTTTCGTTATATCCAATTAATATAGTTATTACATACTAATACTTATATATATGCTTATATATTGTATAGTTATTTCATGCTTATGCTTATATATACTGTGTGACAAAATAAAATAAATAAATAAATAAATAAATAAATAAAACACTATTTCTTTTAGATTTAATGAGAAATGGCTGAAATTGGTTCGAGCTGACTTATTCAAGAACAAGTACCCAGTATTTTAAACAACATTGTTTAATATGGTAATTATAATATTATCTCATTATAAATCAATACCATTTTCCTCTTTCTTTTTTCTCTGAAGAAGATCCCCTAGTCCTCTAGTAATTGAAAATGGTGGTTCATCATCCATCTTTCTTTTTTCACGACTGTGAAAAGACTGAATGCAATGCAACTGCATGTTCTGGAATATAGGTATAGATATAGAGATACATATATATCCAGTATCAGACCACTCATACTGGGTAATGCCTCACCAATGAGTCTGACTAGTTGTTTTATAACTACTTTTATTATTCTACAAACATGTATGTAAACATCTATTCACATGCACACAATATGCATACCCAAAAGGAAGAATCTTAGAGAGCAGACAGATTTCTTTTTTTTTTCATGGGCCAAGTAGATGAAAAGGAAGGGAAGATTCTAGAGGGCTCTTACTGGGAGAATCCCAGCTTTTCCTATGCCATACTTATATCTTTTAGAGGTTACAGTAGAGAACTTAATAGGATTCTGAGATAATGTAGTAGGAAAAGATGTAGAATAGAATAAAGAATGAAGATACCAAAAGCAGGGGTATCTAGAGCAGGGGTGTCAAACTTGCATCATCATGGCAGCAACACGTGATGTATCAGGACTTGTTTCTCCTTTGCTAAACCGGGCGTGTGCATGGCCAGCACTTGACACATCCGGCAATGGGCCAGGAGTTTGACAGCCCTGATCTAGAGAATGTATTTCATATCAAGGAAAGCAATTAAAGGGCAGATATCCAAGCTACTGTTTGCTCTGTTTGCTTCCGATCTCGTTGTCTGATTTAACTTGCCCGCTAGATAGAAACAAGGAAGAGGACGAGCTGGAGGAGAAACAAGGATGAAGAAGTTTGGACAATGTTCCTATTTTCCTTTTCAGCACCCACTGTACCTTGAGAGATAATAAGTGTGATAGACTAGAACAGAACGGAACGGAACAGAACAGAAGAGAACAGAACAGAACAGAACAGAACAGAACAGAACAGAACAGAACAGAACAGAACAGAATAGAATAGAATAGAATAGAATAGAATAGAATAGAATAACAGAGTTGGAAGGGACCTTGGAGGTCTTCTAGTCCAACCCTCTTCCCAGGCAGGAAACCCTACACCATTTCAGACAAATGGTTATCCAACATCTTAAAAACTTCCAGTGTTGAGCATTCACAGCTTCTGGAGGCAAGTTGTTCCACTGATTAATTGTTCTCTCTGTCAGGAAATTTCTCCTTAGTTCTAAGTTGCTTCTCTCCTTAATTAGTTTCTATCCATTGCTTCTTATCCTATCCTCAGGTGCTTTGGAGAATAGGTTGATTCCCTCTTCTTTGCGGTAGCCCCTGAGATATTGGAACACTGCTATCATATCACCCCCAGTCCTTCTTTACATTAAACTAGACATACCCAGTTCCTGCAACCATTCTTCATATGTTTCAGCCTCCAGTCCCCTAATCATCTGTGTTGCTCTTCTCTGCACTCTTTCTAGAATCTCAACATCTCTTTTACATCATGGCAACCAAAACTGAATGCAGTATTCCAAGTGTGGCCTTACCAAGGCATTATAAAGTGGTATTAACATTTCACATGATTTTTTAACAGCTGCTGCACACTGCTGGCTCATATTTAAATGTGGTCTGTCTTACACATTGGAAAAAAGAATCAGAACACTAAATACAAGCTCGATGGACATTACCTTGTTGATGACCCTCACCCCGTTAAAAACCTTGGAGTTTTCATATCAAATGATCTAAGTGCCAAAGCCCACTGCAACTACATCGCCAAAAAGGCTTTAAGAGTTGTAAACTTAATTTTACATAGCTTCTTCTCCAGAAAGGTTACACTACTAATCAGAGCATATAAAACATTTGCTAGACCAATTCTCGATTACAGCTCGCCTGTCTGGAACCTGCACCTCAATTCTGACATAAATACAATTGAGCGTGTCCAGAAATATTTTACAAGAAGAGTTCTCCACTCCTCTGATTACAACAAAATACTTTATGCCACCAGACTTGAAATCCTGGGTTTAGAAAATTTAGAATGCTGCCGCCTTCGGCATTACCTGAGTTTAACTCATAGAATCATCTGTTACAATGTCCTTCCTGTTGAAGACTACTTCAGCTTCAATTGCAACAATACACAAGCACACAATAGATTTAAGCTTAATGTGAACCGTTCCAATCTTGATTGCAGAAAATATGACTTCAGTAACAGAGTTGTTAATGCCTGGAATGCGCTACCTGACTGTGGTCTTTTCCCAAAATCCTCAAAGCTTTAACCAAAGATTATCTACTATTGACCTCACCCCATTCCTAAGAGGTCTGTAAGAGGTGTGCATAAGAGCACCAGTGTGCCTACCATTCCTGTCCTAATGTTCCCTTTGATTGTATCCAATTCGTATAGTTATTTCATGCTTATGCTTATATATACTGTTGTGACAAATAAATAAATAAATAGGACTCCAAGATCCCTCTTGTAATTACAACCATTGAGCAAGATACCACATAAACTATACCTGTGCACATTGTTTTTCTTGCCTAATTGTAGAACCTTACTTTTTTCATTGGGTTCATTTCATTGGGTTCATTTCATTGGGTTCATTTCAATCCATTTCATTGGGTTCACAACCCCTAGTGATCACAGAAAAGGAAGTGCAGGATCTATTTCACAGACAAAAGCCAGGAAAAGCTCCAGGCCCAGACAAGATAACTCCTTCTTGCTTAAAAGTCTGTGCTGACTAATTGGCCCCCATCTTCACCCATATTTTCAATAAATCACTAGAGATGTGCTATGTTGCTTCTTGCTTCAAATGCTCTACCATCATTCCAGTGCCAAAGAAGCCCACCATCAAGGAACTGAATGACTACAGACCAGTTGCTTTAACATCTGTAGTCATGAAAATCTTTGAAAGGCTAGTGCTTTCCTACTTGAAAACCATCACGGATCCACTATTAGACCCCTTGCAATTTGCATACTGAGCAAATAGATCAACAGATGATGCTGTTAATATGGCTCTGCACTACATCCTACAACATCTTGAGTCTCCAAAGACCTATGCAAGGGTCCTTTTTGTAGACTTTAGTTCAGCATTCAATACCATTATTCCATACATTCTTCTAACTAAGCTAAACCAGCTACAGTTACCGGAACAGACTTGTAAGTGGATCACAAGCTTCCTAACAAACAGGATGTCAGGCCTGGAAACCATACTAGACTTTAGGGTTCCAGACGCTGCCACATTTTTCCCCTAGGGGAAGAAGGGGGGTTGAGGGGTATGGTAACATTCTTCAAGCGGTCAAGGTCGGATGATGTTCACATCTGCAGGAAGAGTGGCGAGAAGATATTCGAATGAACTGGGAGAATGTGGGACCATGTGACCAGCAAAGGGGTCAGGGGGGTGGGACTCTTGGGGTTTGTATAACTGGGAAAAGAATCCAGAAGTTCAGTTTTGGAATTTCACTCATCGTGTGCCAGTTTCCTCATGCTAGTAAAGAACTCTGAAAGACAATGGCTTCTGAGTTTTTTTTATGCAGAAGAGGTTTTTCTGGAACCTTGACACAGGAAGCAGCAGGAGAAGCTAAGCAAGATCACATCAAATACCTGTACAATTAGCACAGGGCCCCCCCAAGGCTGTGTGCTCTCCCCAGTTCTCTTCTCTCTGTATACCAATGACTGCATCTCCAATGATCCATCTGTTAAGCTACTGAAGTTCGCAGATGACACAACAGTGATCGGTCTCATTCGAGACAATGACGAATCCGCATATAGACGAGAGGTCGAACAACTAGCTTTGTGGTGCAACCAAAACAATCTGGAACTGAACACACTCAAAACCGTAGAAATGGTGGTAGACTTTAGGAGAAACCCTTCCATACTTCCACCTCTCACAATACTAGACAACACAATATCAACAGTAAAAACCTTTAAATTTCTAGGTTCTATCATATCGCAAGATCTAAAATGGACAGCTAACATCAAAAACATCATCAAAAAAGGACAAAAGGACAAAAGGATGTTCTTTCTGCGCCAACTCAGTAAGCTCAAACTGCCCAAGGAGCTGCTGATTCAGTTCTACAGAGGAATTATTGAGTCTATAACTGTCTGGTTCGGTTCTGCAACCCAACAAGAAAGACACAGACTTCTGAGGATAATTAGAACTGCAGAAAAAATAATGGCTACCAACCTGCCTTCCATTGAGGACCTGTATACTGCATGAATCAAGAAGAGGGCCGTGAAAATATTTACAGATCCCTCACATCCAGGACATAAACTGTTTCAACTCCTACCCTCAAAATGACGCTATAGAGCACTGCACACCAGAACAACTAGACACAAGAACAATTTTTTCCCGAAGGCCATCACTCTGCTAAACAAATAATTCCCTCAACACTGTCAAACTATTTACTAAATCTGCACTACTATTAATCTTCTCATAGTTTCCATCACCAATCTCTTTCCACTTATGACTGTTTGACTATAACTTTGTTGCTGGCAATCCTTATGATTTATATTGATATATTGATCATCAATTGTGTTGTAATTGTTGTACCTTGATGAACATATCTTTTCTTTTATGTACACTGAGAGCATATGCACCAAGATAAAGTCCTTGTGTATCCAATCACACTTGGCCAATAAAAATTCTGTTCTATTCTATTCTATTTTCACCATTGAATTTCTTGTTGTTAGATAGCGCCCAACGTTCAAGTAAATCAAGATCCTTCTGTATCTTAAGCCTATCTTCTGAAGTGTTGGCTATTCCTGCCAGCTTAGTGTCATCTGCAAATTTTTTGAATTCCCCATCTATTCCCTTGTCTAAGTCATTGATAAAGATGATGAAGAGTACTGGGCCTAAAACAGAACCTTAGGATACTTCACTGTATACGTCCTTCCATGTTGAAGCAGTTCCATTGAGGACTACACATTGAGTGTGGCTGGTCAGCCAGTTACAAATTCATCTGGTGGTGATGCTGTCTAATCCACATTTTTCTACTTTATCTAATAAAAGGTTATGGTCTACTTTATCAAATGCCTTACTGAAGTCCAAGTAAATTATATCAACAGTATTCCTCTGGTTCATTAGTTTTGTCACTTTGTCAAAGAATGCAATAAGATTAGTCTGGCATGATCTGTTTTTGACAAAACCATGTTGGCTTTTGGTTATTACTTTGTTTGCTTCTAGGTATTCACTGATTTGTTGCTTGATTATCTTTTCCAGAATCTTCCCTGGTATTGAGGTCAGGCTGATAGCCCTGTAATTTCCTGGATCTATTTTTCCCCCTTTTTTAAAGATGGGAACTACATCAGCTCTTTTCCAGTCCTCTGGCAGTTCCCCTGTGCTCCAGGATCTTTGAAAGATATCGTTCAGTGGTTCTGAGATCTCGTCTGCCAGTTCCTTCAGAAACTTGGGGTGTAATCATCGGTCCTGATGATTTGAACTCATCTAGGGTAGACAGGTGTTCATTTACCATTTTCTTCCCTGTTTTAACTTGTGTTCCTAATCTGTTTTTTGTGGTGCTGTTTTTGATAGATTGGACTGTTTTTTCCTTTATGTAAAGATAGATGCAAAAAACAAATTAAGTAGTTCTTCTTTCTCCCTGTTGCTTATCACCTTGCCACTTTCTCCCAACAATGGACCAATTGTTTCCTTGACTTTTTTCTTGTTTCTAACATGTTGGAAGAAGGGGTTTTTTTTTGTTATTATTTTTTACTTTTGTCGCAAGCCTTTGGTCATTGTGAGCCTTCACCTTCCTCACTTCATCTTTACAGGCTTGGGCTATTTGCTGATATTCTGTCTTAGTTATTTGCCCCTCTTTCCACTTTTTATAATTGTCCCTTTTGTCTTTCAATTTGTCAGAGAGTTTTTTATGCAGCCATGCTGGTTTCTTTTGAGAGCTGTTATTTTTCTTCTTTGGTATTGTGCTGAACTGGGCTTTTATAAACTCACTTTTCAAAATTTCTCAAGCTTCTTGAGTTGTTTTCCCCTTGAGGATTCTCATCCATGGAATCCTTCCCAATCTCTCTCTAATTTTATTGAAATTAGCTCTCTTAAAGTCCAAGACTTTAGTTTGACTTTCTTCTACTACTTGTGCCTGAATAATGTTGAATTCCAATATTGTATGATCACTTGCCCCCAAGGTTCCTGTAGCTTCAACACCTTCCATCATTTCATCTCTTTTAGTGAGAATTAAGTCCAATATGGCATATTCCCTTGTTCCCTTCTCTACTTTTTGGGAGACAAAGTTGTCTGCTAGGTTTGTTAGGAACCTGTTGGATCTTGGTGCAGAGTTTGTCTCCCAGTTAATGTCAGGAGAGTTTTAAAAAACCATTACTCTTTTGATGTGCTTCCTACATACCTTAGTTAGCATACTAGCAAAAAGTTCATCTACTTCTTCTGTTTGGCTGGATATAGGCTCTGTTAATGTCAATGAGCAAACAAGGTGCAAGGTGTACTGGTGTAATTTGCTCTTGACAAATTTTGTCAATCTTGTCCATGAAAATAGCTTCAATTCTGAAGCAACAATAAAATACTTTATCAATAAAAGGGTGAAAGTTTGTTTATGCAAAGCAGCTCAATGAAGTAACAAATAGTTGGCTGAAATCTCTTTGATAATGTTCTTGTGGGGAAATGAACATAACATGTTATCTAGATTAACTTACTTGATCTGAGAAGATGCCTCACCCTTTCTCACAAAATGGTGGTTAAAAAAGGAGGGAAAGAGGAAGAGGAAGAGGAAAAAGAGAGACAGCCCATTCACTCCACTACCTAAACACAAGACTGAGCAGACAAAACAATGAGACTTAACTAGGTGCAAGCAACCCAGAAGGTTGGCTAATCTAAAAAGTATAGGCTCAAATCTACTGTTCTGTTTAAGGGCTAATTACCCAAGCAATAGTTGGGAAGAATAGAAAGAGAAATCTAGAGATCTAAGAAGAGAAGGAGAGACTGAGCCTCTCATTGCTTCTGCTTCTCAAGTTCCTAGGTACTCTGCTAAGCTATTTTTCTAGAATTGGTTGAAGATGTTGTTCTGTCAAAAAAATCCAACACACCCTTTCTAAAACAATATTTAATATAAACTTTTATGCAGAACAGGCTGTACTGTAACCTTAGAAATAAATCTGCTGATAATCATCCTATTTCACTGCTTTGATTACATTCTATACATGATAACCATAATCAAAATCTGATAAGAGGACTTATTTATTAATTAAATGCATAATTAAAAAATATTTTCAAAGAACTTGGCAAAGAGGTGTTTACTAGGTCAAGTCATTACATGCGTTGTAAGCAATGCATGACTTGTATTTTTATGTACAATAAAATAGCAAGACAGTGAGCACATCAAAATAATTTTTGATTCAATGTGTATGTTATCTAACACTTTGCCTGGGAGCAGCTAGTTTTTTTATGCATTTATGTAAAGGTATGTCCATATTTCACCATCTTATGGAATCAGGATTTTAAGCCGATGTTGGAACAGTAATAAGTTTTTTTTCTTCCACTCAGCTTCAGGCTGATAGATGTGCCATCAGCTCAAAATGCAGATTTTCTTGGTGACAGTTGCTATGTGAAATGTTATGAGATAGAAATTCCTGTCATAATTAATAATAAGCAAAGGTTTACCCTTTGATGTGTTAAATTCCATGTTACTTGATTGAGACTATATGGCTATGTTTATTACTATAAATTTCTCTTTTATCTTATTGGTTTCATTGCTATCCAGAATCAAAACTACCACGGGATTCAGAGATAACTATTAATACTTTAGTTGTTTATCTCTGTCTTTCTTACCTGGCAAAAAAAATCTTAATTAAATTATTAATATTCTTTTAATTGTAAAATCTTTATAAGGAAAAACTTATAAATATAGTACATAGTAAACTTTAGTTGAAAACAGAATAATAATAGTGTTTAACATTCTTCCTCCCTCAGGAAATATTACAATAATGTATATTAATATTTTTTTTAAAAAACATTATTTTTAAATATGATAGACACTCTGAATTACTGGGAATATGAAACAAAGCTTCCATGTGGAAAGGCAAGTTTTACAGAGTAGGACAAAGACCATAAACCATTTTTCCCAACCTGGTTCCTTCCAGATGTGTTGGAATTCAATTCCAATAACATTAACCAATATAGTAATGATTCTACCAACTAGAGATTATGGGAATTGAAATCCAACACATTGGGAAGGTACCAGATTGAGAAAGCCATAAAGGAATATTCATCAGCTGTTTTGAAAAGCAAAACACACTCTACATGAAATAAGATCAAAATGATTAGCTGATTTCCACCAGTCTCCCATCTGTATGTCTATGTATGTTTCCACAATTTCTAAATCTTTGATGTTCCATCCAGTATCTACATTTTCAGATACAGCATTAAAATATATATATATTGTATAGTGGCAGTTTGTTTGGTGAATATTGGATTTATTCACTATGAATAAGGTGTTTAGATAGGACATATTCCTAGGATAAATCTTGCTACATATTAAGTCTGGTGTCAGTGCAACCAGAAAGAGTCCAGTCAGGAACTGCTTCAATATAGGTTTATAGGAACTGCTTCAATATAGGTTGGTTTATTTAAACCAACGGGGCAAACAGCAAGAAAACTCTGACTAAACATAGAAGCCCTTGACAGCTCTTATATACTGGCTGCCAGAGAGAGCTGCACCAATGATGGGATTTCAAAACTCCTGCTTTTCTTTTGGCGCATCTCATCCAATCAGGATACGCCTGGCTGTTGCCATGCTAGAGACGCGTCGCAACTCCGAGGACTTTACACTACAGATATCCTATGAATTGATCCTAGGCCATGTCTAATATGTGACTGGGAGGGGGAGCTAAATTCATAATGGTTTGTTATTATCTAGTATGTTTTCTGCATGGTTGTTTGTGTGTGTGTGATCTTTCAAATTAGACTACTAATAATTCTGGATTGTTCTTGCAAATCATTACCAGGTTAAAAAAAAGTAGAGGAGTCCCTGAGGATTTAACTCTGCTAGTCATTGCTGAATATAGGGGGCAGTGCTCATCTCCATTTCAAGCAGCTGAGCCAGCATTGTAAAAAGACATTTCCATGGTCATGTGGCCAGCATGATGTCATGGAGCACTGTTACCTTCCCACCAATGTGATATCTATTTATCTACTCGCATTTACATACTTTTAAAATGCTAGGTTAGCAGGAACTGGGGTGAGGAAGGGATCTCACTCTGTCACATAGTGCTCAAGTCTCGAACCTGGTCTATCAGCTTTCCAACCAACAAGTCCATTATCTTAACCACTGAGCCACTGCACCAGCACTAAACAGAATATGATAGCAATCTGAAGTAGCGACGCTGGGGAAAGGAAAGTGGTGGCAATATAGTGATTAGGTAATATATATAAAGTTCACATTGACAACTTCATGCCTTCATGCCTTCCCTTGAGTGCAAAATCCGACTGAAATGTCAACATTTATTTATCAATTCATATTCTACACATGGAGAGCAATGGCATCCTTTATTCCATGTATCCAACCTGTGGGCCAAGCGCCACATGAAACTCTGAACAGTTAGAAATGTAGCCCCACAAGATCATAAACTTTTAACATTATTATATGATTTATATACATTAACTATATTATATATTTTAGGCAAGTGGTCTCTATGTAAACCTGTAAAGCACAGCTTTTTTCGATCGTTGGATATTTGTCTTTGTAATAGTTTTGATGTTACGAAGCCAGAGTATTCTTTGCTTGCTCCTTCTTGTTCCACTAACCATTGACTTGCTGTGGAATGAATTGCACAGAGAGGAATTGCACAGAGAGGAATTGCACAGAGAGCAAGGATGAAGAAGTTTGGGCAATGTCCCTGTTTTCTTTTCAATACCCACTACAACTTGATGCATGATAAATGTGATTGGCTGGATTGGCTCTGTTTATGTCAATGAGCAAATGAGGTTTGCAATTAATTTGCACAGAGTCTGATGTTTTAGTCATTCAATCTAAACTGAATGACTAAAACAAACAAAATATTATATATTTTACATGTGGCCCAAAATAATTTCTCTTCACTCAATACAGCCCATGCAAGCCAAATGGTTGGACACCCATCTTCTATTTTTTACTCAAGAAGCAAAACACATTGGGTCAATCCAGGCACCAACTATAATTTCAGTAAATCACTGTTTTCTGTAGTGGCAAAAGTTCAAATTTTCAGTCTTCTGCAGCATGCAATTGAGGATATTACATTTGCCTGGGATTTATTCAGATTAATCTGCAAAGTAGATACAATTCTTTCATTGTGGCATTCCATTTGGTTCAAAGACAACAGCATTGAAGGGATCCTTCTAAATCCATGATGCCGAATCTATGGCACCCGTAGCCAAAGTGGCACGTGAAGCCATGTCCCCTGGCATGCACAGCCTTGCCTCTTTGCCTTCCAGGTTTCTGGTGCACACACGCATGTGATGATCAGCTGGCCTTTGCACATGCAACAGTGTGCGTGTGCTGGTCAGTTGATCATTGGGCACGCATGCGTGCTAGAACCCAGAAGTTCGGCTTTTCTGGAGTGCAGCCCTGATTAGCATGCGCACACGTGCAATGTTTCCATGTGGCCTTTTTGGCACTCAGTGCTGAAAAGGTTTGCCATCACTGTTCTAAACATTCAAATCATGCTGAATAGAAATTAAAGGCTCAGGCCATTTGCCTAGCAAATATTTTTTTTTTTTTTGTTTACATTTATACCCCGCCCTTCTCCGAAGACTCAGGGCGGCTTACAATGTATAGGGCACAGTCTGCTAGGACTACACACCAATATATATAATGTGTAATGTAACTGTTTAGCTCCAAATTAAAACACACACACACACAATCTTAACTTGCAGGTTGTTCTTAATGCAACTTATGAAGCCATGTTTCAAGTAGAGCCCATGTAGAAGAAATTTCAAAACAGATGGGCAGGATAACAGAGCAAAGTAGCAGAGTATTTTTGGGGTGGATTTGGCATTAGTAGTTTAAGTAGAAGGGCCAAAGGATTGATCATAACAAAGATGCTCATCCCCAATTGTTATTTAGAAAAGTGATAGCGTCCAACACCACATCTCTATAGCTCTGATACAATGAAACAGACACAACGAAGGTGAGCTATTAAGTATAACTGAACATCAACAGCACAAAAGAATAAAAAATAAAATCAGTGAGCTTGAAAAAATAGTTTGAGAATGAGTTTTTTAGACAATCTCAGGAAAAGATCATGTAGGGAATTGACCTATTTCAGGAAACATTGCAGGCAAAGAAGGTTCTTTGTATATTATGAAACTAATAACTTCTTCCACAATCTGCTAATCCTGTATTTCTTTGTTGTGTTGTTTATATTACTTCAAGCTGATGCAGAATATAACTCTGCATTTATTGTATCTATTATAACCTTCAGAATTGAGTGCAGCAGCTCCACTTATAACATTAGCTGATTATACATTTATAAATGAATCTGCTGCACTTGACCCTACAGATACAAATACTTATTCCTTTGAAGTAAGTTATACTAAGAGGACAATATATGGAGAATCAGAGGCTGCAACTTTGCCTCCTGCTTTTCCATGAGACTGCAAGAGGCGTTCTCAAAACATGGTAGTATTAAAAAAAACCACACATTTTTTTTTGCCCAGGGTGAGTTTTTGTCTTTATTGCTTTTGTTTTTCGCTTGTTGCTTTTCAGAGTTTTAAAGATAGGAATGGCACAGAAGATCACTGGAAGTTAAACTACTTCTATCCCTTAAATTATTCATAACTGAAAAAAGTTGCAAATGTAAATTTAGCAAACTAGCTGACAAAATTTGATGGTGCAAATTCAGAAAGCTGTATTACAGTAGTCTAAATGACAGGCTACAATGGCATGAATTAATGTGAACAAGTATTTGGTCCAGATTTGGATGCAACTTGCCTGAAGATGTGCAGAAGTCCTTCTAGCCACAGCTGCCATCTGCTCTTCAAGCAGGAGTTACAAGTCCAGAAAGACACCCACACCCACACACAAGTTGTATGCAGGTCTATCTGGAGATAATTTATAAACAAGATTGAAGAACATTGTCTATGGAGGGTCCAAATACCAAT
Organism: Ahaetulla prasina; assembly: GCF_028640845.1. Lineage (NCBI taxonomy): Eukaryota > Metazoa > Chordata > Lepidosauria > Squamata > Colubridae > Ahaetulla > Ahaetulla prasina. The sequence continues at coordinate 99,746,529 of NC_080542.1, forward strand.
AGTCACTCCCTCGTGCTCCATTCATGAGTTGGAACTGTTCTGCCCATTCAAACTCTCAACCACCTCCTGACACAGCCTTCACACTTACAATTGTTGCACCACCTCAACAGGCATGTCATCAAAATTTGGACAATGGGTATATATTTACAAAAGTTGCAGTATGCTAGTGTCATTTGTGATCTTCCTAGCCATATTTTGTGACCATTTGTGACATTCCCAGCCAAGTTCTACTTGATTCATTTAACAACTGAAGTAGTCAACTTAACAACAATGGCAAAAAGGTCATAAAATTGACCACAGCTCATTTAACAACTGCCTAACTTAGCAATGGAAATTCTGGTCCCAAATGTGTCTATAAGCTGAGGACCATCTGCAGGGTTCCTTGTGGTGCTAAAATCTGTATAGAAACAATTCACTGTACAATAAAATAGCCACTTCATGGCAAGCCGTGAATTAGTTGGTAGTATTGTTTCACATGTTTATTTCTGTACAACAGTTATTCACCATAGTCATTATTGTAATGTGATATATATCTGTTGGTTGAGATCTGTGAAGATGGAGAAGGCCTAAAGGAATTTAACTCTAACTGCATTAACTAAGAATTCTGTGAAGCACTATTCCATTGAGAGTACTTAAGGAAGACTGATTTTTAAAGATTAAATCTGAGTTGCATTGTAGATCATAATGTGTTAGAATGTCTTATTTGTATGGACATTATTTTGCAAATTTGCAGCAGGAATTCTCAATTTTGGTGGCTGGTAGGCATGTCTTTTGCAACTGTGTCAAAAAATTTCCATGCCAGGCCATGATTACTCATAAAATGGCTGCCATGATGGATATATTCAGTTATGACATACCGATTTATGAAAAGACATTAATCACTGTCCTTACTCTTTGGCAGGCTTGGTTTCTTTTAAAATAATAATCTTAATTCAATTCAATAAGGAATTGAATGGGAAGCTTGCATACAACAAAGCAATACCAAACTCTGCATTACCTTTATTTCTGATAATTTCTCTGAATGCTGCATACATTTCTAGATAATAAAAATCCCGAATGACTGCAGGACAGATCACAGGTCCCATTGATGTCCCCGGCACCTTACTCAAGAGGTGAGGCCAAAAAATTATCTTCATTTGGAAACTCTAGAATTGCAGGTTTGTTTTTATTCCAAATAACATGCTATCTAAATCCTGTGTCAACTTCTGTAGTAATATGATCCAGGGAGGGCTTTATCTTGTCCTTTTGGAGAATATCAAGTTTTGCTTGAAAAAATTACAAGAAAATAACTGTGCTGTTGAATTAAACATGCCCAGGAGGCAAAATCACTAAAATTATGCAGGAAATTATTATACAACCCTTGCACAGATATATGGTTATGCTTTGCTTACATAATGTGAGAATAACCCCCATTGCCCTGATCTGTGGATCAAGCTGTTCACATTCTATGAATAAAGGCTTGAATATAAGAGAGAGGAAAGGATAGAAGGAAACCTGAATTGTTTATAGCTATCATTAGAGGATAAATAAATACCAAAATATTAATATGAGAGTTTTATCAAGAGTGCTTTTATCTCCTATGTGAAACAATAGTTACCTAAGGGAAGATGATTCAGGAGCCTTGAAGGCTGAACATCAGCCATAACTTTAGAGCCAATTTCAGAGGGCAACAACACTGCCAAGTTGCTCTATTTTATGGGTATCAACTGAAGACGGGAACAGACTTTGTCATATTCTATCATCCTATTGTAAATCCAATCTTAGCCTATGTTTTACCGGTATAAAACATGGTTTCATTTATTAATTCATTTAAACCCTTTATGTAACCACCCATTTATGCCAAATTCTGGACATAATCACCAATCAACAGTTAAAACAAGATCAATGTATACGCTTATCTATTAAAACTACAAAAATTAGAATCTTTAGCAATGTAGTCCATCATTAATCCTCTTCCCATGTCATCTTTTCCAGTGCTTGGGGTGGAGGGCGGAAGTCAGGTGCTTTTCAGAAAGTTAGGAGGATAGAGGTTTGCCAAAGATGAGGGAGAAGAGCATTCCCTAGAGCAGCGGCTGCCACAGAAAAGATCTATTTCATGGTTCTCATGAGATGGCAATGTTTAAGCAAAAGGACTAGAAGCACGTCCACCTTATGTAATCTGGGCAGGGTGGGGAGTCCTAGGATAGTCCCTAGGAAGAAATGGTCTTGCAGATAACCTGGGCCATTATATATAATGCTTTAAATATAATAATGAGCACTTTGAATTGCATGTGGATTGGAAGTCAGGAACTAATGCCACTTGCATGGATAAACACCTAGGGGCACCTACCATTGCAGGCATCACTGCATTCTGGACCAGTAATAGCTTCTGGTGGTCTTCAAGGGCAGTCCAATGTAGAGGGGAGAGAAAAACAGGGAGAGAGAAAGGGAGGCAGGGAGAGAGATGTTTAAGAAAGGAAAAAATAAGAATAAAAAGCACAGATTTCAAACTGAGGATCAGAGTATGGAAGAGCATCCAATCTTTGGAAAGGTAGTATAAAAGGCCATAGGTTAAAAACATTGTTTCTTGAACTTCACATGGGCATATTCACTACAAGGTAGGAATCTTTTTATTCTTTGTAATATCACTAGTATTTTCTAATTTAATTATATTGAAAGCCCTATTAAAACTGTTTTCAGAAGAAAGCTCTGAAATTTATTTTGCCATCTCAAAAAAAGAAAGGGCATGGCAAGAAGTCTCTGAGGTTTTGGGAAGTCGTCATGTAAAATATTTTTATTTTATTCATTATCACACCCCAGTTTTAACAAAAACTAGTTTAAGAAACCACATTGACAAATATAGTCCTGTGGCTGGGTTAAATTAAAAGTATTAAAGACATTTCCATCTTGGATTTTGGATTTTCCAAAAACTGACAGAAAAACATCATCAACAGTCAGAAAGAAATAATTTTCTTCTTGTTTGCAACAATTTTCTTGCCTTTTAAAGTAGAGATTTTATCTAAATACATGAAAATACATATAAATACAGTGTCGTGATTCTTAGAATTAATTTTTTTTTATTTTCAATAGACAGCAGTATACAAATTAACTACATAAATAAATAAGTCTTGAACCTATTCATCATAGAAGGAGAAATGCTTAATTCTTCAATCAAGGCAAATGCAAGCAACACATCTCACATTCATACTTTAAAACTTTCATGCTTATTTATTTCTAAACTTAATTCTAACTTTCAAAAAGAAAAAAAGAGAGAGAGAGACTGATCAGATTTTGAATCATGGATTAATCCCATTATAATACAGCCCTGTTTATAGACCTGCAATGGTGAACCTTTAACTGTGATCGCAAACCTATGGCACTTGTGGCACAGGTGGCACACGGAGCCATATCTGTGGGCATGCGAGCGTTGCTCTAGCTCAGTTCTAGTGTGAATGCGCATGCCAGCCAGCTGATTTTTGGGCCTTCTGGGTCTTCCGGGAATCAGGAAATGGGCTGTTTCTGGCCTCTGGGGGAAGGGGAAGGTCATTTTCGCCCTCCCCAGGCTCCAAGAAAGCCTCTGGAGTCTGGGAAGAGTGAAAAACATGCCATTACGTGCCAAAAGCTGGGGGGGTCATGCACACATGCATGGGGCACATTGAATTATGGGTGTGGTCACACGCATGCGTGATCACTCCGCGCTGCCCTCCCTTTTTGCACTTGAGGTCAAAAAGGTTAGCCATCACTGACCTATAAAATGCATATCACAAGTGACATGCTATGTCATTTTTGGTGACACGTAGAGGCTACATGAAAATATGTCAGCTTTAAATTCAGTTAAGAATGCCTGCTTTCATGCAGCCTCTGAACCTTCCCAAAAGTGTATGAGAACAAGGCATGCTTTTCTGTTCAGGTTGGTGGCTGCAAGGCCACACAAGTACATTCTCCAAACTTTCCAAAGTGAAGGCTTGTGTGACCTAGAGCTGCCACAGCTAATCTTTTTTTTCCTTAGGAAGTAGGCAGAATGTTTATTTCACAGAGTATTGTGCCACTTCCTTAAAAATTGTGTGTGTGAGAGAGAGAGGCGGGAGGGAGGGAAAGAAGGGGGAGGGAGGGAGAGAGGGAGAGAGAGGGGGGAGAGTGGGAAGGAGAGAGGGGGAGAGAGAGAGGGAGAGGGAGAGAGAGAGAGAAAGAGAGAGAGGATCAAAGCAGCAGAATGAAGTTAGGTATTTTCTGAATTTTTAACATGCTAATCTCAAAAAGTTTGCTCTCGCTGATATAAAGCATTGTCTTGAGATAAATATCTTTAAGATAGTTGCAATAAATGTCCATACAATAATATTTCTTTTTTTCCCAAGTTTTTTATTTTATTTTACATATACATATCAATCCGTGAACAGTGTGGCACCTGTGTGTCATATATTCTAATAAAAATAAAACTAGTAAAATTAATCATGGTTATTACATTCAACCAACTTATATATTTCTAATAATAAACATATGTTTATATTAAGTTGTAGTCTATCATTATTTAATTATTCCATGCTTTAATATATTGCTCAAATACCACTCACCATATTATTTGATCATACATAATAATACCACCATTCAATTTCTAAGCTTCCCTCTTGTTATTGCTTTTATTTTATTATGTAAAAATGTATACACTAATATTCCCCCTTTCTCTTATTTCTATCTCTATTCTAACTTTTAATCATGTCACCCTTTTATTAAAAGATGTTTTCTTTCCACTCAATATCTCTCGCCCACTTTGGTGCTTTGAATCCTGTTCATTTTTAACTTATCTCCCATATTTTACTCTTTGCATTTATTTGTATTAAGATACATTATAGATGAACTTTTTGCTAGTGCACTAACTAAGATATGTAGGAAGCACATCACAGTAATAATGAGGTTTTTTAACTACCCTGACATCAGATGGGAGACAAACTCTGCACCAAGATCCAACAGGTTCCTAACAAACCTAGCAGACAACTTTGTCTCCCAAAAAGTAGAGAAGGGAACAAGGGAATATGCCATATTGGACTTAATTCTCACTAAAAGAGATGAAATGATGGAAGGTGTTGAAGCTACAGGAACCTTGGGGGCAAGTGATCATACAATATTGGAATTCAACATTATTCAGGCACAAGTAGTAGAAGAAAGTCAAACTAAAGTCTTGGACTTTAAGAGAGCTAATTTCAATAAAATTAGAGAGAGATTGGGAAGGATTCCATGGATGAGAATCCTCAAGGGGAAAACAACTCAAGAAGCTTTAGAAATTTTGAAAAGTGAGTTTATAAAAGCCCAATTTAGCACAATACCAAAGAAGAAGAAAAATAATAGCTCTCAAAAGAAATCAGCATGGCTGCATAAAGAACTCTCTGACAAATTGAAAGACAAAAGGGACAATTATAAAAAGTGGAAAGAGGGGCAAATAACTAAGGCAGAATATCAGCAAATAGCCCAAGCCTGTAAAGATGAAGTGAGGAAGGCGAAGGCTCACAATGACCAAAGGCTTGCAACAAAAGTAAAAAATAATAACAACAAAAAAAAAAACCTTCTTCCAACATGTTAGAAACAAGAAAAAAGTCAAGGAAACAATTGGTCCATTGCTGGGAGAAAGTGGGAGAAAGTGGCAAGGTGACAAGCAACAGGGAGAAAGAAGAACTACTTAATTTGTTTTTTGCATCTATCTTTACACAAAGGGAAAAAACAGCTGATGTAGTTCCCATCTTTAAAAAAGGGGGGAAAATAGATCCAGGAAACTACAGGCCTATCAGCCTGACCTCAATACTAGGGAAGATTCTGGAAAAGATAATCAAGCAACAAATCAGTGAATACCTAGAAGCAAACAAAGTAATAACCAAAAGCCAACATGGTTTTGTCAAAAACAGATCATGCCAGACTAATCTTATTGCATTCTTTGACAAAGTGACAAAACTAATGAACAGAGGAATACTGTTGATATAATTTACTTGGACTTCAGTAAGGCATTTGATAAAGTAGACCATAACCTATTACTAGATAAAGTAGAAAAATGTGGATTAGACAGCATCACCACCAGATGAATTCGTAACTGGCTGACCAGCCACACTCAATGTGTAGTCCTCAATGGAACTGCTTCAACATGGAAGGACGTATACAGTGGAGTATCCCAAGGCTCTGTTTTAGGCCCAGTACTCTTCATCATCTTCATCAATGACTTAGACAAGGGAATAACTGGCTGACCAGCCACACTCAGCGTGTAGTCCTACAGAAGGATCTTGATTTACTTGAACGTTGGGCGCTATCTAACAAAATGAAATTCAATGGTGAAAAAAGTAAGGTTCTACATTTAGGCAAGAAAAACAAAATGCACAGGTACAGTATATGTGGTACCTTGCTCAATAGTAGTAATTGCGGGAGGGATTTTGGAGTCCTAATGGACAACCATTTAAATATGAGCCAGCAGTTTGCAGGAGCTGCCAAAAAAGCCAACACTGTTCTGGGCTGCATAAACAGAGGGATAGTATCAAGATCATGTGAAATTTAATACCACTTTATAATGCCTTGGTAAGACTACACTTGGAATACTGCATTCAGTTTTGGTCGCCATGATTTAAAAAAGATGTCTAGACTCTAGAAAGAGTGCAGAGAAAAGCAACAAAGATGATTAGGGAACTGGAGGCTAAAACATATGAACGATGGTTGTAGGAACTGGGTATGTCTAGTTTAATGAAAAGAAGGACTTGGGGTGACATGATAGCAGTGTTCCAATATCTCAGGGGCTGCCACAAAGAAGAGGCAGTCAACTTATTCTCCAAAGCACCTGAGGGTAGGACAAGAAGCAGTGGGTGGAAACTAATCAAGGAAAGAAGCAAATTAGAACTAATGAGAAATTTCCTGACAGAGAGAACAATTAATCAGTGCCTCCAGAAGTTGTGAATGCTCCGACACTGGAAGTTTTTAAGAAGATGTTGGATAACCATTTGTCTGAAGTGGTGCAGGGTTTCCTGCCTAAGCAGGGGGTTGGACAAGAAGACCTCCAAGGTCCCTTCCAACTCTGTTATTCTATTCTATTATTTCATTATTCAATGTTTCAATACACAATTCTAATACCAGTCCCAATATTATTTAGACACGCAAAATTATTCTAATCATATTCTTTACAATCATCAAATCTATATAATTCTGATAGTAATACACATGTTTATATTAAAATATGTTATTTCATTTATACAATATTTCTTGTTGTGGCACTCTACAAATATTCCTTGGAGATAATCATAATTGTCATTTTAGAATTTATTGACAAGGTTTTTAAAAAGTGGGCACTTGAAAAGTTGCCCTAAAGATAGTGATAGAATAATTTGTTTTCACTTCGACTCACTTATTCCCTCAATCTCCCCTCAGTTTTGTCTCTCTTACTCAGACATGTTAAAATACAGCAAAAGAGGAGCTTATGTTGTTCATATAGTTTGAGTTAGAAAATGTAAATGTCTTTAATAATTCTCAGATAAATAACCCTGTAATGTATCGCTTTTAAGTGCTTCATTTATTTTAATGAAAGACTTCTTAAAGAAGTGCTCAGTGTCAGGCCAGAGAGAGCACTTTATAAAAAGATATTAATTATATCCTGAAACTTACTAGTGTCATTTGGTAAGAGTCCTGCTGTATAAAATACCAATATACCATTCTTACTTTTCATGACTAATTTCGGCTAGTCCAAATCCTGAATTTCCAGCTGAGAACTGGAATTATTTAGCAATTATTTAGTGGAGCATAAATATTTAGAGACAGTTTGTACTAACAAATCTTGTCTCCAGGAGCTGGGCCCACAACAATATTCGCAGTGTAACTTTCTCTCCTATAAATCAAGGCTGTAACTTCACACCTTCCTTATTTCATCTTGAATATTTATGCCCTGCCATGCTAAAGTTTTATACAATGCCAGAATTTGGGATATAACCCTGAACCTATAGACATGCCAGCCAAAATAAAACACAGAGGGAATAGAGAACAGGGAATATTATGGCAGTCTTGCTATGGCTTGCAGCTTGATTTTTTTACAGAAGATACTTACTGATAGGTTAAAAATGGCCATTCTGAAGCACTTTGGCCAGGAGTCACAGCCAGAATTTTTCTTCCCTTTTTCATCTTTTGAGGCTAAATCTAAGGAAAAGGAAGACACAGAAATTCTAGTGATGAATTTGGGTGGATACTCATGTGGAGACTTTCAGAAAGTGGGTGAGCCTGGAAAGTACAACTGTTTCATCAATCCTCAAGGAGGTTTTGAGTATGCTCTTGTATGTTGCAAAGCACTGGCTTTGAAGGATTTGCATAGCCTAAATGCTACAAACGTGCTTCACATTCAGTCCATGGCTTCCATGTGAAAGGCTTGGAAGTTCAGTGTGCAAGTTAGGTCTTCCCCACTATCAGGTTTCCTTGACTCAGCAGGAAAGTAACTATAGCAGCACAATATTAGCTGTCTCTCTTGTCTATCTCTACATTTGTATGTCTATTTTGAAACACTGCTAAATACAGCTTCCTTGATATTATATGAGGTGGATAGAAAAGACAAAGCAAGTGCTCAAGCTTTGTTTCCTTTCCTAGTCAATGCGTTACTTGCTAGTGGGAAAACATCTCACTGCAATCATAGCTGGATTGAATAGTCTAGTGCTGTGATGGCAAACCTATGGCATGCGTGCCACAGTGGCACGGGTAGCCATATCAGTGGGCATGCGAGCTCAGCTCTGGCATGCATGCGCGTGCCAGCCAGCTGATTTTCAGGCCTTCTGGGCCCACCAGAAGTAGGAAAACAAGCTGTTTCCTGCCTCCGGAGGGCCTCGGGGGTGGGGGGTAGGGAAGGCCCATTTTTCTTTCTCACCTGGCTCCAGAGCCTCTCTAGGAGTATGGGGAGTGAAAATGGCCTTCCCCACCCCCCACCCCGGAGGTCCTCCGGACGCCAAAAACAACCCATTTGCCAACTTCCGGTAGGACCAGAAGGCCCATTTTTTGCTGTTCCCAGCCTCCAGGGCCTCTCCAGGAGTCTTGGGAGGGCAAAAACAGCCTCTCACCCCAGAGGTCCTCTGGAGGCCAAAAACGGCTCGTTAGCCAACTAATCCCACCAGAAGTTGGCAAACGGTCCATCTTTGGCCTCTGGAGGACCTCCAAGTGGGTGAGGAAGGTCATTTTTGCTTTCCCTCTCAGACTCCTAGAAATGCTTTGGAGCCAAGTGAGAGAAAAACCAGCCTACCAGACCATTGCATGCCAGGAGCTGGGGAGGTTGTGTGTGCATGCTTGGGAATGGGGTGCATAGAATTATGGGTGTGGGCATGCATAGAATTATGGGTGTGGGCATGCATTGCGTGCCAGGAGGGCTCCTCCCCTCCTGGCACGCAATAGCAAAAATATTAGCCATCACTGGTCTAGTGCTACCTCTCAGTTCTGGTTGGTTGACTGGCTGAGAGCAATAGCAAAAACATTAGCCATCACTGGTCTAGTGCTACCTCTCAGTTCTGGCTGGTTGACTGACTGAGAGCAGTAGATGATTGGAAGTAGAGATAAATCATGTCATAAGTGTGTGTAAAACAAAGAATCAGATTATAAATAGGAAAGTTCTAAGTCAGGGGGTGTCAAACTCAAGGCCCGGGGGCCACATCCAGCCCATGGGGTGCTTAGATCTGGCCCTTGGGGCGGCCCTGGAAACAGTGAAGGACTGGACCACAGTGCCTCTGCCAGCAAAAACGGAGCTCAAAAGGCCTGCATGCCGCCCTCCTGAGGTCTTTTTTTTTTTTGCTGGCAGAAGGTTACAAGAAGCCATAGCAGCAAGAAACAGAGCTCAGGAGCCCATTTTTGCTGGCAGAGTACTCGGGCCACCACAGATGCCCCTGACATGAGTGATGTTGAGCTGGTCATACCCACCCTGGTCACACCCACCCTGGCCACACCCACCCCAGCCCCCCTCCCCCGAGATCAAACACAACCCTGATGCAGCCCTCAATAAAATCATGTCTGGGACTTCCGGTATGGCTCCGCTTCGTTGAGAAGCAGCTTTGATTAGGCTGCTAACTCCCTAGTCTGTAGAGCTGTCAGGACATCATAAATCTGGTCCAACAGCTTGGAAATCTCTTCCCTCGGGCAAAGAGGGAGAGATGAGCACTCAGGCTGAAGTTGAGACACCCAAATATAGCCACAGAAAAAGCTTCTGAGGCTTGCGGGGAGCTCTCCTTCCATAGCCTGAAAAGCTCCAGATTGGGGGAGGCATCTGCCTTTTATGGCAGACGAAACGTAGCATCCAATTTCCATGGCAGGAATTGATTTATGATGGATTGTAACATGGACGGAGCAGAAACTGGAGTTCTAGCACTTGTTTGTAAGAAGACTGCAAGCCCCTGAGGATATATTTGTTGCGACGATAGGAGAGAAGAAAGCAAATGGCGGTTTTGTGGAATGTGTGTACTGGAAACGAAAGTTAAAGAAATGCTTACTAACAGCTAGTGTCGAATTAGAAGATATATAGGAAGATACTGACTAAATGGAAGAAACGAGAATTTTATGATTTATATTTTTTCTTCTTCTTTGGGATTATAGTGATTTAGAAGAAAAGTTTTTTGAATTTTTCTTTTTGATTTTTTTTTTTTTGGTCTGTTATTAAGTTATATTTTTAAAAAATGGCTTTTAAGCAAATAGTGCCAAAAGTCATTAAAAACTTTGAAATTTCTTCAGTTCAGATTCAAAAATTAAAAGAAGAAATCAAAAAGGAATTAAGAAATTCTTTACAGGAGTTTTTGGAGAGTCATTTTTTAGAAATAGATCAAAAATTTGATGAAATAGAGAAAGAGATGTTGGATTTTAAGGAAGTGGTGGAAGAGCAGAAGAGGGAAATGAAAATGGTGAAGGATGCAATTGCGCAAATATTAAGCTCTTGTATTCAGATGGAAGATGATCTTGCAGAAATTAATAAAGCTAATTTAGAGTTGCAAAGGAAAATAGAGGAAATTCAAAAGAATCAAAACAATTGGAACTTAAATAATAAGATGGAAGATATACAGGCAAAGGTAGATAGGGCAGATGAAGAAAGAGTAATATTACAATATAGATTAATGGAATATGCTATAAGGGTGAAGGGGTTGAAACAAAATAGGAAGGAAAATTTAAAAGAGATTTTTACGCAAGCCTTTGCTCAGATAAAGGGTGTGGAGCCAGAAGATTTTGAGATTAATATTGAAAGAATTTATCGTGTTAATTCTTGGTGGGCAAGACAAAATAGAGTACCGAGGGATGTAGTTATTTATTTTACAACTAAAAAGGTTAGGTATGAAATTTTGCAAGCCTTTTATAAAAATAAATTTCAAATATTGGGACAAGATATAAAAATGATGAAGGAAATTCCTCCTAAAATGTTAAGAAAGAGAAGAGAATTTGCTTTTTAGTGGATGAGTTTAAGAAACATCAGATATATTTTAGATGGGAAGTTCCAATGGGTTTGTCAGTGAATTTTAGAGGCAGAAAGTATTTTCTTAATTCAGTTATGAAAGCGAGACATTTTTATATTAATGTTTTAAAGAGTGGGAATCCTTTGTTGTTAGATGCTAAGTTAATTGGTTTGGAAATGATGGAAAATAGAATGGGAGAGGGGAGGAATGTTTAAGATGTGAATATGATGATTATGGTTAATTTTTGGAATTGATTTGTTTAGGATATAAATTATAGGATTTTTGTTATTTGCTATTTGTATGGTATAAATCTATGGGATAATATTATTTAATTGTGAAGGATGGAAAGTGAAATTTATGAATTTAGATGATGAGGATGTAATGATTTTAACTGTTTACTGTTATATTGTGGATGTAATTTAAATGATTATTTGTTTTAATTGACATGTTTATAGATAGTAAAAGTTATGAAGTTAAGCTGGAAATATTATATTTGAGAGATTTTATTCGAAATGATATTTGATTGATGGAGTAGTATTGGAAGATTGGATATTAAATGTTATGACAATTGAAGAAATATATAAGTGATGAAAATTTGAATTTGAGAAGCTGGATTGTAATTTAAGAAATGGACTTATGAAATTTGAAGGAATATACAAGTGGGTGAAAAAAATTTGAATTTTAGAAGATGGACTAATTTTTAAAATGGACTGTAAGAAGAACGGACATTAAATGTTATGGCAATTGAAGAAATATATAAGTGATAAAAATTTGAGTTCGAGAAGATGGACTGTAATTTGAGAAATGGACTTATGAAATTTGAAGGAATATACAAGTGGAAAAAAAATTGAATTTGAGAAGATGGATTAATTTTAAAAATGGACTGTAAGAAGAAGTAATATGTGAAGTTGGTATTGCTTCTTTTGTTCTTTTCTTTTTATTATTCTTTCCTATCTCTTTATTTTTATTGTGAGGGGATCTAAAGTTTTAAATTTTTAAAGGTGGGAGGTTATGTATATTTTGTATACTTTAGCTTGTGATTGTTGGCATAATACCTGGTATTTGCTCTGGGAAGTCTGGGAGGAGGTGAAGGGAGAGGGGGGGGGAAAGGGGGGGGAATGATACATGGATTGATTATTAATGTACAGTAATTTTTGAAGATATGAAATTAAAATTTAAAATGATATTGGGGATGCTCGACTGCCATTTCAGAAAGAAAAGGAGAGAGGAGTAGAAGGAGGGAAGAAAGTAGGTAGGAAAGAGTAGAGAAGGAGGAGGGGAATAAGAAGGTTAGATAGGGTGGAAGAAGGGAGGAGTGGAGAAGGAGGAGAGGAAGTAGTAAAGTGAAGGAGATGAAGGATGTGAGTAGTAGAGGGTAGAGAGGGAAGTTGTGAAGAAAGGAAGTGGCAATCGGGCAGGCCTGAATCAGTAATAAATAAAAATTAATGATTAATGATGGATAATAGTTTGTACATAAATATGACGTTGGAAAATGGAAATAAAAATTATTTATAAAAAAAATAAAAATAAAAATAAAATCATGTCTGACTTGTTTTAAGGTATGTCTTAAAATGTCTTGGGGGGGGGGTGTTATTTTTTCATTGATTTACCCTTCTCTTGTTCAAAAACATTACTAGTTTCTTATTGAATATACTGCAAATAAGGATATCATTTCTTTAAAGAAGAAAAAACTTGACAACATTAAAAAATTTTTTTGAATAGATTAGCATTTCTCCTATGCCTACTCTGACACATTACTGAGATTTTTCTTTTCAGTTTAGGAAATAATTTGGAATAGGGGAGCATGGAGAAGAGATGCCTGCATCGACTTCAATTATATTTCTTGGCACAGAGTCCAACACCAAAAATCAAAGATTCCCCAAGTTATGCTATGAACAGATAAAATCACAATCACAAACCTCTTACTAAACTGATACATTTTGTAAGTAGTTGTGGCCTGTCTTTTGCTTAACAGGGGAACAAGCTAAAAAATAGAAGCTGCCCAAAGAATCAAGGAAATAGAAGCGCAAAATGATATAGCTATCCTTAGTAAGGCTGTTAACTTGAAATGGCTGAACAGATACAAACGTACAGTAGAACCTCTGGTCACGACCATAATTCATTCCATAACTTCGGGCGCAACCCGATTTGCTCATGACCCAAACCTAATTTTGGAAATTTGGTGATTACAAAAAAAAAAATGGTGTGGAAGGGAAATGATACATGGATTGATTATTAATGTACAGTAATTTTTGAAGATATGAAATTAAAATTTAAAATGATATTGGGGATGCTCGACTGCCATTTCAGAAAGAAAAGGAGAGAGGAGTAGAAGGAGGGAAGAAAGTAGGTAGGAAAGAGTAGAGAAGGAGGAGGGGAATAAGAAGGTTAGATAGGGTGGAAGAAGGGAGGAGTGGAGAAGGAGGAGAGGAAGTAGTAAAGTGAAGGAGATGAAGGATGTGAGTAGTAGAGGGTAGAGAGGGAAGTTGTGAAGAAAGGAAGTGGCAATCGGGCAGGCCTGAATCAGTAATAAATAAAAATTAATGATTAATGATGGATAATAGTTTGTACATAAATATGACGTTGGAAAATGGAAATAAAAATTATTTATAAAAAAAATAAAAATAAAAATAAAATCATGTCTGACTTGTTTTAAGGTATGTCTTAAAATGTCTTGGGGGGGGTGTTATTTTTTCATTGATTTACCCTTCTCTTGTTCAAAAACATTACTAGTTTCTTATTGAATATACTGCAAATAAGGATATCATTTCTTTAAAGAAGAAAAAACTTGACAACATTAAAAAAAATTTTTGAATAGATTAGCATTTCTCCTATGCCTACTCTGACACATTACTGAGATTTTTCTTTTCAGTTTAGGAAATAATTTGGAATAGGGGAACATGGAGAAGAGATGCCTGCATCGACTTCAATTATATTTCTTGGCACAGAGTCCAACACCAAAAACCAAAGATTCCCCAAGTTATGCTATGAACAGATAAAATCACAATCACAAACCTCTTACTAAACTGATACATTTTGTAAGTAGTTGTGGCCTGTCTTTTGCTTAACAGGGGAACAAGCTAAAAAATAGAAGCTGCCCAAAGAATCAAGGAAATAGAAGCGCAAAATGATATAGCTATCCTTAGTAAGGCTGTTAACTTGAAATGGCTGAACAGATACAAACGTACAGTAGAACCTCTGGTCACGACCATAATTCATTCCATAACTTCGGGCGCAACCCGATTTGCTCATGACCCAAACCTAATTTTGGAAATTTGGTGATTACAAAAAAAAAATGGTGTGGAAGGGGAAATTGGCTGTGAAAAAAAAATGTGAATTTTTTGATTGGAACCTGATTTCATCATGGTCAGAAGCATCCATGACCAGAGATTCCACTGTACTTTTCAAATAGAAAGCAATTTAAAGCTACAACTGTTAAAACATCTTAGGAAGATTTTACATGAGTGAGATTCAAACAGCTTGACACAATGGTCAGAAATGGAAGATTCCATTCTATACCCTATAATGAAAGTCTCTGCATTTTCGGAGCGGTAGAGTTAAAAGACCTGGCTTACATCCTATTTGACTGTTGCTTGTATAAGAGGGTGAGGGACAGGTACCTTGGTCTATATACTAAACAAATTACCCCATATCAAAACAATTACCTTATGTGTGGCCAGAATTTGAAAGCAATAAATACAGCACAATATTTGCGCAAAATCATTTGGCTGAGATTGGCATATGTGGGACTGATTGGGGTAGATAGAAGGGGTGACTCTGAAATATAATTTTATCATGTTTTATTTATCCATATATTAAATTATTGTATTCTATTCCAATCTCATTTTAAATTGTTTTTATTGGATTTTAGTAATAATTTGTGTTTGATATGGCCCATGCGCTAATCAATAAACTAAACTAAACTAAACTAAACTAAACTAAACTAAACTAAACCAAACTAAACCCAAAATCACACTTCTATCTGATTGTCTCTTACCTAACATAATAGCAAAGCATGATGGATATTAAATATGCAATATTTAATATCCACTGCAAATACATAGCAAAAAAGGCTCTAAGAGTTGTAAACCTAATCTTGCGTAGCTTCTTTTCCAAAAACACTACACTACTAACCAGAGCATATAAAACATTTCCTAGACCAATTCTAGAATACACCTCGCCTGTCTGGAACTCTCACCACATTTCTGACATCAATACAATTGAACGTCTTCAGAAATATTTTACAAGAAGAGTTCTCCACTCCTCTGTAAACAACAAAATACCTTATCCCACTAGACTTGAAATCCTAGGCTTAGAAAACTTGGAACTCCGTCGCCTTCGACAAGACCTAAGTTTAACTCATAGAATCATCTATTGTAATGTCCTTCCTGTTAAAGACTACTTCAGCTTTAATTGCAATAATAGAAGAGCAATCAATAGATTTAAACTTAATGTCAACCGCCTTAATCTAGATTGCAGAAAATATGACTTCTGTAACAGAATCATCAGTGTTTGGAATACTTTACCTGACTCTGTGGTCTCTTCCCATAATCCTAAAAACTTTATCCTAAAACTTCTACTATTGACCTTACCCCATTCCTAAGAGGACCATAAGGGGCGTGCATAAGCGCACAAACGTGCCTACCTTTCCTGTCCTATTGTTTTTATATATATATATATATATATATATATATATATATATATATATTTATATATATATATATATATATATATATATATATATATATATATATATATTTGGTTGTTCGGGTTTTCTCCCGTGTAAAATTGGAAGTGTCTTGGCAACGTTTCGACGAAGTCTCATTCGTCATCTTCAGGCTTCAGCTTCGTGCTTCTGGGAGCAATGTGTGATCGCAGCTGTTTCTTCCTTTTAACTGCTAGTGGGGGTTTGAACTGATTGGGTGGGAGCTTGGCTGTGCTCTGATTGGATGGGGTTTTTTTTGTGCTCTGATTGGCTGGGGGTGTGTCCTGTTTGGGTGTGGGCTTGGTTGTGCTCAGTTTAGTCTGTGTTGCAGGGGGATTTGAGCTGGTGAGCTGCATAGCTGTTGTTTGGCTTTGTGGTCATGCTACATCTTCATAGTGGGTGTCAGTCTGCTGCATGTATGGATTGGAGGGGTTTGAAATGGCTAATGTTGCCATTTGAGTCTGGTGTCATTCCTCGTGTTAGGGACTCATTTGTCAATAAGGGCAGGTTTCCAAATGGCTGGTAGGTGGGAGGTATCATCTCATTTGTTCATGCTGTGTGGGCGTTTTTCTATCTCAATGGCTTCTATTCCCCTAACACGAGGAATGACACCAGACTCACACTCATGAGGTCCACACAGGATGTCACCACCGCACATCCACCCAGAAAGCAGACCCAAACCCACACTGATCATGAAGCACGACAGGACCAGAAGCCAACTTCCTCACACACCTCAATAGCCTACACCCCAAAATACAGTTCACCATGGAAACAGAAGTTAATAACCAACTTCCCTTCCTGGATGTCTTAGTCTACAAAAAACCCAATGGCTCCCTAGGACACACCATCTACCAGAAGAAAACACACACAAACCGCTATCTGCACGCACTCTCACACCACCACCCAGCACAGATCAACTCCGTAGCCAAGACACTCATCTCCAGAACAAAATGCTTAGCTGATGAACAACACCTAAAACCCGAACTAGACACTCTCACTAACGTACTAACATCCAATGGATTCCAAACAAATAAGATTACCAAGCTAATCCAAAAAGAACCCCCCACTAAAATCCAAGACAGAGAACAAGAAAACGGCACAGCCCTCCTCCCATATATAAAAGGCACCACAGACAGAATCAGCAAGATCCTCCACAAACACAACATCAAGACAGCATTCTGCACAAACAGAAAAATATCCACCATCCTAAGAAACCCCAAAGACAAAATTGAGTTAGAAAATCAAGGAGTATATGAAATCCCATGCACCGCCTGCCCCACCACATACATTGGACAAACCAACAGAAGAATAAGTGCACGATTGAAGAACACAAGAACTCATTCAAAAAGAGGAACTAACTTCTTCCTGGTCCAACACTTTAAAGTCACAGGACATGATATTGACTTTAAAAAGACCAGAACTATCGCCAAAACTGAACACTTTAACAACAGAATAATCAGAGAAGCCATTGAGATAGAAAAACGCCCACACAGCATGAACAAACGAGATGACACCTCCGCCTACCAGCCATTTGAAACCCGCCTTATTGACAAACGAGTCCCTAACACGAGGAATGACACCAGACCCACACTCACAAGGTCCACACAGGATGTCACCACCGACATCCACCCAGAAAGCAGACCCAAACCCACACTGATCATGAAGCACGACCAAGGACCAGAAGCCAGACCGCAGCTGCAACATTAGCCATTTCAAACCCCTCCAATCCATTCATGCAGCAGACTGACACCCACTATGAAGATGTAGCACGACCACAAAGCCAAACAACAGCTATGCAGCTCACCAGCTCAAATCCCCTGCAGCACAGACTAGACTGAGCACAACCAAGCCCCCACCAACACAGGACACACCCCAGCCAATCAGAGCACAGAAAACCCCATCCAATCAGAGCACAGCCAAGCTCCCACCCAATCAGTTCAAACCCCACTAGCAGTTAAAAGGAAGAAACAGCTGCGATCACACATTGCTCCCAGAAGCACGTTGAAGCCTGAAGATGACGAATGAGATTTCAAAACGCTACAAGACATTTCCAATTTTACACGGGAGAAAACCCGAACAACCAAAGACCTACATACAAACACCCGTGAAAACCTCAGAAAATATATATATATATATATATATATATATATATATATATACACACACACACACAAACATTTATATCCCGCCCTTCTCCAAAGACTCAGGGCGACTTACAGTGTATAAGGCAATAGTCTCATTCTATTTGTATATTTACAAAGTCAACTTATTGCCCTCCCAACAATCTGGGTCCTCATTTTATCTACCTTATAAAGGATAGAAGGCTGAGTCAACCTTGGGCCGGGCTTGAACCTGCAGTAATTGCAGGCTACTGTGTTCTAATAACAGGCTCTTTACAGCCTGAGCTATTCCGGCCCCTATATATATATATGCTTATACCTCCTAATATTTACTCATATTAACAAAGGATAACTTATGCCTGACAAACTCAAGCTGGGGTTGTAGAATCATGCGTAGCAGAGGAAGGGGACAAGTATTTTAGTAGAATTGTAGTTAACTGCAGTCACCTATGGCTAGACAGTTTAATAAAGACAAAGTAAAGAAGGGGGAATTTTTGTCATCAAGAGGTGAAAGACTGAAGTGCTTCTAACTATCCTGAGTTTTAAAGTTTCTAACAAGTCTTTTATTTATTCAAATATATATTCAGTTTCTACCTATAGGGCACTGAATGCAGCCAAGAGTGAAATATAAATCGTTTTTTAAAATATTAAAAATAATTAACGCAATAACACTATAATTTAAAATATCCAGCTGGGGAAAAAAAGATTTAAACTAAAGCAAAAAATGAGGAGAGAATTAATAACAATTCACCTTAAAAACAGTCATTCATCATACATCAGCTGAATCTTACATATTTGATATACTGTAAAGAATCCAGATTGATATGGCATTTTTCTTAGTGGTGATATGTCAGGAATGCACATGGCATATATTCTATACCTAAAGCACTGGTACTTCCATTCTACACTTGGTATCTTAGTTCTTTGTGCAGAAGTGAAGGCGCCACAGAACAAAGCTCTTCTACTATGTTGGCAGGCTCCCACTCTCTTCTTCCTAAACATGTTAATGGGAAAGCCACAAAGTTCTGGCTGAAGACAGGCCATTAAAATGTGCTAAACAAACAAACAAATAAATAAATGATGATGCAACAAATGGCAAAATGACTGAAATGTGTCGAAAGGGTACTGGCCTTACAAGTGCTTATGGTTGTTCAAATTCAGCAATTACCCTGCTGTAAATATAAATGTCACTTTTGTTTAAAGTTTATTTTCTTCAAGTAGCCGGAGTAGCTCAGAAGATTCTCCTTCCTGCCACCATACTCACAATTCGATGATTTAGGCCAGAGAATGGTAACCATCCCCAGACCATCCAGTGAGCTTCATATTGCTGTATGCATGGGAAAAGGGACTTGGAAATTTAAAGCATGTTATATGTATTTATTTCCACGGTGACACTCTCACTGCTATATTTGTTCTCCATACTGCAGGAGCTTCTTTTTGGTTTTCTCTTGGTCCAGGCCACTATCAGTGTCTTTGGCAAAATTGTGCTGGGTAAAAAAAAATACAGCTGTCCTTTGGGAATGGGTTGTTATAGGGAAAAGGCAAAGGTTTTCCATTTGTATAACCTATACAAATTGTTATCAAATCAGACTCTGTTCTTCAACCTTGGAAACTTTAAGGAGTATGGACTTCAATCCCTGGAATCCCTGGAAGGTCTTAAAGTTGCCAAGATTGGAGAATATACTGTACTAGAGCCATTAAATATAAAAGCATTATAAACAGCAAGTCCTTCCCAATGAATAGCAAAATGAGTTAAATTTAAGCTCTAAACATATAAGATGCATAAAATTCACCAATCAAGGAAAAGAATGTTTTGGAGAATTCTCCAAATTGTTACATCCCAAATCAACACATTCTGTACATTGCCTACTAGCAATGTTAGATCCAAGAGGTTGAACCCACGCCTGCAGCTGGCTAAATATTTACCGCCTCAGTACTATCCAAATATTGTAGAGCCTTCTCCCAGGCTGATTTTAATGTCTTCCCATCTGGTCTATTGGAATGACTCTTTTACAAGGAACTTATGTGCCCTTGGCTATCAGAGGGATTGAAAAAGTTGAAAAAGTCTGCTACTATTTATACTATAGCTAGCTTTTGTATGGCAGCATGAAATGTGCAGCAACAGATCCTCAGGAGATGCCAATTGTAGTTCATAATCTTGTTAGCTTTATGTTACTTTCATTTTATTGTGTATTATGTTATTGTTATGATGGGTTGAGCAGTCAGCCAGATGTTTAGACTGGATTTGACATGTTCATCCACCAAGAACTTGGGATGCTGGGATGGGCAGATGATGATGATGATGCCTACAAGTCAATGTACACCATTTTGGTTTGCTGCTCAATCCATTCATTCATCCAGTCATTCATTCATCCATCCATCTTTTGGAAACTGCCATGGGGAAGTTCTTCAAATGTAACCAATTCTATTATTTGCAGTGAAAGAGTGATAAAAGTTCTGCTTTATTTCAGTTTAATTTTCTGTAGCAGGAATTGAGAATCTTTCTCTCTCCAGGAGTTGTTGAACTAAAACCACCAGCATTTGTCACTACTGTTCTAAAACTTCTGGAACTTATAGTTCAATAATATTTGGAAGGCAAGGGTTATCTAGTCTTGCAATAGCACTTAGAAAGTAGCTTTTTGCAACCTCACAACCTTTCAAATGGTTGTCAGCCATGCTGACTGAGAATGCTTGTTGTTGGTAGACCTCAAATTTCTCAAAGGTTTCTGGTTAGTGAAGTCTGCAATATAATCAGTACCATCCTCAAAATATTACCGTCAGTCCTGGATTTTTTTTAAAAGTGCAAAATTGTATAACATGAGCTGTTAATGAATTATAAAGTTATGATAGGTCATTGCATACCTAGTAAAATTTCAGCCATTAGTTGATAATTGTATCCAAGTAAGAAGCATCTTAAATCTTTATTAGACAACGATATTAAAACTTCGCTGATACAGAAATATATCCCATCTGGGCCCTCTTTCATTGTTGTTGTTACTGTTGCTCCAAAATGTCTATTTCCCAAAGGAATATGGCTCATTTTAACCTGCTGTGGGACAGAACACCTGTTCCACATATCACTTCATATGGATAATGTAGAGTTCCACCATTGTTATGCAAAGCAGCTTGGGGAAATGAAACAATGGTTTCATGGAATGTGCAAGATATAAAAGCAGATATACTTCCTTTACTAGTATAACTGAGTCACCTCCCCCACCCCCCACAAAAAATACACATTCATGCACACATGTCTTCCAGCCTGCTAGGAAAGTTTATAGCAAGAGTTGATATTTTCTGTTTCTCTTAATAAAAGTGTAGGGGTGTGTGTGTGTATGTGCAATAATATTTTTAAAAAACTTCCAGTATGAATGCAGATTCATTTCTGCCTTATTAGAAATCTGTTTGCAAAGCCAGTCTGTAATATGAGCCAACTGTATCTTGGCTGCCAGTTACATATGATAATGTATGGCCCCAAAGTGGATAGAGGGCAGTAATTTACTTGAGGGATTCTGCTTATGTCATAAAGCGCTGGAGCAGTTTATGAATAGCAACAGAACCTTGAGAATGAATTACAACCCTGCATTCACTCCTAGGACATCTGTTGTTGTTGTTGTTAAATACAGGGTATACCATTTGAAAAAAATAAACATGCATACACAAATGTAAAACATCTTCCTTTCAGTAAGTCTTTATTTTCCAAAAATAAAATACTCAGCATTGCTCTTATATGTCCATAACAATTTTAATTTGCAAGTGACCCTTGATAAAGGAATTAGAAACCCCTCCCTTCAGTCCAATGTGGATTCAGCCAATCCACAGGTGTGAAGATGTTATTGTAATGGCTGTCCTGAGAACATGATAGGTGAATGTTCTCAGGGTCATCGTCTGCTGTCTTTCGGAGTGATACAACACATATGGCCCTCCCTATCCTTACATTCCCCAACACCTAAGAACCAGGATAAAGGTTATAAAGTGAAAAGTTATAGGCTGTGAGGAGGTGAGGACCAAAGTAATAAACTAACTAAGGCATCCAGGGTCCCCCCTTCTCCAGAAGAATGGCAGCATCACGATAGGGATCTGACACAAGGTGACAATTCCATCTGCAATGAACTAGTGTGGTTTCATCTGTTATAGATGCATTTAAGCCTTGATAAGCCTGCTTTTAACTAAATTTGGAATGAAACTCATAAGAGTTCCTCCTCTGGGTTGTTGTTTTTTTAACTTTTGGGGGAGAGGTTCTCATTGAATTCCAAATAAATCAACTTTATTTTAACTTTGTGTGGTATGCAGAATCAGCCCATGTCATTAGTTCATTGTTCAATGCATTGTGTGAACCAAATTTTAGTTGAATAAACCAGTTAAACATTGGTAAGTGTAATGTAAACATAATTTATATGTTTGTTAACTCTGACTTGCTTTTTTGTGTTTAATTATATTGTGTACAACCATTATTTACAAAATGAGTTAAAACATTTCAGGTAAATTAGAGAGAGGGAGAAGTAATTCATTCAGGAGTTTTTATACTGTCAGCATAACTAGGATTGTAACCTTATTTTTACAGCTATCTGCATATATGTGTGTGTGCACAGCTTCAGATGGGAAAACAGTTTGTAAGGCAAAATTGTCAGCGGTAGGAGGTTGATTGTGAGAGCTATTTTACTGTTTTCTTCTACATTGGAAGATAATTGTGGCAATGAATGGTTCCACCACTAGAGGATTACTATTAGTGTAAGAGCAGTTAGTGAGCAAAGCATTTGGTCTTCTATCCAAAATTCTATAGTATCATGGTGCTGAAGTACCCACCTGTTGCCTTTCCAGATAGAAGTGAGATAACCACCCCATTTCACCTTACATATAGTGTTGAATGCCTACAGTGCATATATGTGTGTGAAAGAAAACTTTCCTCCATAACTGGAGAGTAGGAATTGCCTATAGTTGAAAACAGTTTTTTATTTTATTTATTTTATTTATTTATTTAATTTTGTCATGACAATATACATAAGCATCACACAAAAAGATTATATAGTATATAAACATTTACTATAAACTATATAGTACATATACTATATACTATATAAACATATATATGGGGAGAAACAAGGAAGTATAAGCACATAAATATAAGAAAAAGAAACAATAGGACAGAAACGGTAGGCACGTTTGTGCTCTTATGCACGCCCCTTAAAGCCCTCTTAGGAATGGGGTGAGGTCAACAGTAGATAGTTTTTGGTTAAAGCTTTTGGGATTATGAGAAGAGACCACAGAGTCAGGTAACAGAAAACTCTGTTACAGAAGTTATATTTTCTGCAATCCAAATTGGAGCAGTTGACATTAAGTTTAAATCTATTGGTTGCTCTTGTATTATTGCAGTTGAAGCTGAAGTAGTCTTTAACAGGAAGGACATTACAATAGATGATTCTATGAGTTAAACCCAGGTCCTGTCAAAGGCAATGGAGTTCCAAGTTTTCTAAACCTAGGATTTCAAGTCTGTTGGGATAAGGTATTTTGTTGGTTACGGAGGAGTGGAGAACTCTTCTTGTAAAATATTTCTGGACACGTTCAATTGTATTGATGTCAGAAATGTGGTATGGGTTCCAGACAGGCGAGCTGTAATCAAGAATTGGCCTAGCAAATGTTTTATATGCTCTGGTCAGTAGTGTGGTGTTTTTGGAAAAGAAGCTACGCAAGATTAGGTTTACAACTACTAGAGCCTTTTTTGCTATGTAGTTGCAGTGGGCTTTGGCACTTAGATCATTAGATATGAAAACTCTGAGGTCTTTAACAGGGTGGGGGTCATCTGTAAGGTAATGTCCATCTAGCAAGTACTTAGTGTTTAGGTTCTTTTTTACAATATGTAAGACTGAGCATTTGCTGATTGAAATTTGGAGTTGCCAAGTTTTAGACCAAGTGGTTAGATGATCAAGGTCTTTTTGGATGGTAGATGTATTGTCGGTGGTGTTAAATAGTTTGACATCGTCAGCAAAGAGATGGTCTCTAGATTAGTATAACATCTATTCTCCTTTTTATTCCATTAGGCTATCAGGTTGTAATGTATTCTAGCTTATATAAGGTTATGTTTTTAGGATTAGGGATGAAAAACAAAACATTTTAAAATTCCTAGCCCAGAAGGACCATTCATGACTATGATTACAGAATACGTGACTTGCATTATACTTATATAAATACATAGCTAGTTACATCTTTAAGTGAAACGTCTACAGGTTTATTCACTGTCATGTCACGGAAATAAACTATCTAGCTTCTCTATTTTTTGCAGGAAGTTGTTTTATATAAGAAAAACAACATTGAACAAAATATACTGCTTTCTGAAAATGCAGTTTTCTAGAAACTAATTGTTAATCAAAAATCATTTTGTCAAAAATTTTGCAGACATTTCTGGAAGATATTGTCTGCTGTGTATGTTGCTTCTATGGTTATTTGCTTGAAAAAATGCTATTTACAACATGAATACTCATTTACTCCTGCTGCTTAGTCCACCACTGAAGTCACTTGTGTGTTTTTGGCATTACAATTAATTGCTCTGGAGATGATTATGATGTCACTGAGAGCTGTGAACAGTGCAACTTGAAGCAATACACAAGCAGCAGGAGCAAATGTAACAAGAAAAGAAAAAGAGTCTTTTGAATATCTTCCTACTAATGGGAAGATACTAAAACCAAAGCCTTCTATTAATCATTAAGCAAAATGTGAGCTATTTCTAGACGCACAGCTTTCCTAATCTAGTGCTATTCAGATGCATAGAGTCAGTTTGTATCATAATGTTGACTAATGGGGTGGAGTCGTTACTCAAGGCATCTGAAGGCCATTAGATGGGGAAAACAATAGTACCTGGTCACAAAATATTTCAAAAAGCAGTATAAACTACATAATTAATTAGCTGCCTTCTTTCATTATTAATACTGTATTATCAGAATACTCTTTTAACTGAAACTAATATGACTTGTTATATATTAAGGACCTGCTTCAGTTTGATATAGTATATTGAAAACATTGACATTCTCTCTTCTCCAAGTATTTGCCCATCAAGGATTAACCTCAAGGCATTTTCTCGGATGTGAATAGAAAGAATATGACTGAGGAAGTAGTATCCTGGATTGTATACAGCACCATGGCACTCTTAAACAAGACCTTTAGTGATCTCTATTTCCAGATAAAGGAAGTAGTCATCAATAGATCAAGAATGCATCTTTGAGTGGACTACTGGAAAATAATAGTTGATTGCCACCCAAATATTCAGACCAAAAACTAACTCTCTATTAATGTTTAGGATTAATGTTTAGGATTCACAAGTCTGAATATTTGGAGGGAGAGGTAGAAAAGGAGAAAAGGAGAAGAGTGGGGCTGATCTGGATTCACTTCATTAGGCTCCATGTCTGCTTTCATTTGGATTGCAGAATATGCCATGCATTATTGCATTAATTGTTAAATTCTATACAATAGAATTTCTATACAATACAAGTGGAGGGAATTAAATGGGCCTTGCTCCTAGCCTAATTAGATCGCAACTTAAGGTGGAATTAATAAGGGCAAGATTAAGGGATTTAATATGTAGCATGGGATAAAAGTCTATGAAATATTATCTACATCATGCTGACAAAAATCAGAAAAGAAATTGAAATTGATTATAAATAAACAAGATTTGTCTTTTCAATAGACTGGAGAACATTTCAAGTTATTGCTGATAATACTAAGCTCTGTAGGCCAGTTGTGTGACTCAGTTTTTTATGCTGTGATGTTTTGAAACTGGAAAATTGTAGCTCCGTTATGGTCAATATATTTGACCCCAAAATAATATTGACAGCTTTTACCCTTAAGTATTGTATAAACATCTTGAATTAGGACTGCTATACTTAGGCTGCAGAACTCTTAACAATCACTAGATGACATCAAATAGTTCTGAACCTCTGTTGCTGTCTGCTTTTTCTGGATTCCTGCACCCAGATATAGTAACAGAAATGTAGTAATACTTGAATGGTACTCAGTTACTCCTGTATTCTATATGGTTGTTGCAAAACCTGATTTACAGCCTATTTAAAGCACAGGGACTTTTCTGGATATAATAGTCAGGTGCCTACAGCCAGTGGCAGCATCTTAACTACCTTAGCTGAACGAAAAAAAGCTACTCAGTTGCTTTGTCCTTGGAGATAGCTATAGATTAGACTTCCCAAGGAAAAACCATTTGAAGCCATTGAAGCAAGCAAGCAAGCAAGCCATTTCAGAAGGCAGCCAAGGAAACTACATGAATATATTCATGTAGTCACCAAGAATCAAGTTCAATTCCAGGGAATCTGTTTCAAAAGGAAATATACACAAAACATTATCATTTGTATGGAGCCAATGCATGGAAAGTTGAAATCCAGGGTTGCAGGTATATTTGGTTTTTAGATTGTGTTGGAAGAAAGCTTGAGTATCAAGCCCAGATGAACTACAAAGAGCTGGGAATACAGCTCACCAGACAAAAGGCAAGCTAGGTGAAGCTTGAACTAGAATGTAGCCAATTTAATGAATGTCTTGGCTATAATATCCTACAGAATAAACTAAGCAGAGACTCATTGAAAAGAAATTCACCTTGATTCCTTTATTACTTCTCTTCCTTTGTTCTAATCTAGCATGTTATTATTCTTATGCTCTAAAATTCAGTAAAGCCTCAAGGTCTATGTGCCAAATCAGAATTTATTTACATGCCACCTTCAGTGTTTTCCAGACCTAAGAAATATCAAAGCAAGTGTTGAATTAAACATTCCTGAAAGGAAATGCTTCAAAGTATTGTTTAATATGGTTAGAGCTGCCCTATCTATCAGATTGGTTAATCTAACTAAAGCTAGCTGGGTAGGGGGGGGAAATCCACTTGGCGCCATAAACTGCTGAACGCTTCTTTTCCCCTTCTGGTTACTAAGCTTGCTGTTTAATTGTACAAATATTTGTGGGTTTGGCAATGGTGAGTACTAATTTGTTATTCTAGCAAAAAGCTTCAGATTGTTTGGAGCGTGCTAGAAAAATAGTCAGCACCTTTACACGCATGACATGCTAACAGTTGAAAAGAAACAACTGTGCTACTAAGAGGACCTTGCAAGTAGGTGCTTGTAAAGAAAATCAGTTAAATTTCTAGCACTTTTTTCCTGGTATGCTGAACGTCATAGCTTGCAAAGACCTGCCTAATAGGCACCAGGGAAGCATTCTTACTTGCATATTGTTTTAATTTGTTTTTATGTCATTTCTTAATCATTTGTATAAACGATATCCTTGATGGATGCATTTGTGGTGGATGATTGTGGTGGATGTGTGGATGATTAAGAAAAATGATTGATTCTGTCTCGGTAAAATATAGATTTAAATTTTTTTAAGACATTGGGAAGTTTTATTTTGTCTTCCACTGATCTGCAAAATAAATATAATTAAAATAATAAAATATTTGCAAAACAGAAATAGTGGAAGTTAATGAATGGATTTAATAGTTATATATTATTTAATAGTTCAACACACCGTTAAAAAGCTTCACATATTCCATAGATCTTCTAGTAGAAATAGTGCTGATTGCCATTTGAATATCACATAGAAGCAACCATATTTTTCATTATTTCTGCTTGATAAGTACACAGAAGATCTTTTATCAGCATATATATTATTTATTAAGCAGAAGCCTTTGATAGGTGGCTAAAGAATGTGCCAGGATGGTGGGTCTAGAATTGAGGCTGTTTTCCTAATCTTATAACCAATAACATAGAAAACAAGTCAGAACAAAGCTAAATTATGTCAACAGTGTAGGAGTACATAAGGCTTAGGAAGTTATGGTTCTTCTGTCATGAATTCTTTTTTCTTTGCTTACATAGAGGTGCTCAAGCCATTATCATTCTATTCTCCTTTGTATATCTATTATAGGATATAGATTGTTATCCTCCAACACCATGCCTTGACAAAGAGCTCTTTTATTTATTTTTATTTTATTTTATTTATTTGTCAAACACAACAGTATATATAAGCATGAAATAACCATACAAATTGAATAAAATCAAAGGGAACATTAGGACAGGAACGGTAGGCATGCTGGTGCTCTTATGCACACCCCTTACAGACCTCTTAGGAATGGGGTGAGGTCAACAGTAGATAGTCTTTGGTTAAAACTTTGGGGATTTTGGGAAGAGACCACAGAGTCAGGTAGTGCATTCCAGGCATTAACAACTTTGTTACTGAAGTCATATTTTCTACAATCAAGATTGGAGTGGTTCACATTAAGTTTAAATCTATTGTGTGCTCATGTACTGTTGCAATTGAAGCTGAAGTAGTCTTTGACAGGAAGGACATTGTAGCAGATGATTTTATGATTTATACTCAGGTCATGCTGAAGGCGGCGGAGTTCTAAATTTTCTAAACCCAGGATTTCAAGTCTGGTGGCATAAGGTATTTTGTTGTGATCAGAGGAGTGGAGAACTCTTCTTGTAAAATATTTCTGGACACGCTTAATTGTATTAATGTCCAAAATGAAGTGTGGGTTCCAGAGAGACGAGCTGTAATCGAGAATTGGTCTAGCAAATGTTTTGTATACTCTGGTTAGTAGTGTAATCTTTCTGGAGAAGAAGCTATGCAAGATTAAGTTTACAACTCTAAAAGCTTTTTTGGTGATGTAGTTGTAGTGGGCTTTGGCACTTAGATCGTTTGATATGAAAATTCCAAGGTCTTTGACAGGGTGAGGGTCATCTACAAGGTAATGTCCATAAAGCTTGTATTTAGTGTTCTGATTCTTTTTTCCAATGTGTAAGGCAGAGCATTTGCTGGTTGAGATTTGGAGTTGCCAAATTTTTGACCATTCCGACACAAAGTCAAGGTCTTTTTGAAGGGTAGTCGCATTGTTGGTAGTGTTAAATAGTTTAACATCATCGGCAAAGAGAACACAATTACTTATAATATGGTCACAGAGATTGTTAATGTATAATATGAAGAGTGTTGATTCTAGAACAGTGCCTTGGGGGACACCACTATTGACAGGAGCAGGTTTTGATAGGGCACTGCCTATTTTGACCACTTGTCTGTTTGACAGGAACGCTGTTATCCAATTATGGAGGGGTCCAGAGATGCCGTAGGATTTAAGTTTTAGAAGAATTTTGTCATGTACCACTGATTCAAAAGCTTTACAGAAGTCTATGTAAATTGCATCTATTGCTTTGTCCTAGTCAAGATTTGTAGTCCATATGTTTTTGCAGTGAAGAAGTTGTAAATTACTGGATAATTTTTTTCTTTATGTCTTCTTGATGATGGAATAGCTGCCAGAAAAAATACTGGAAGGAAAAAGAATCTTATGGTATCCTAGGGCCAAGAAATTATTTTGGCATAAACTTTTACAGGTACCAATATTTCATCAGATGCACAGAATAAACAAGTATATATACAGTAGTTGGATAATTGTCCATGCATCTGTTGGTTTGGACTGTAAGCCATGCAATTGAAGCCATAATGCATTTAGTAGCTTTTAAAATTCAGCAGTACTCTTTCCTGTTTTTCCAACTGAACTGACTTCCCTTTTATGGAAGGGAAAACTTCATAGTTATTATTACATTTACAGATTAGGAGTCTGATTTCGTTATTGGTTTGATATGTTATTAGCAGCTCAGTCTTTGTGAGAAAGAAAGGTAAAGTAGAACATTGAAATGAATTTAATTACAATTCTAGTCCTTGCCCTAGGCAATTGATAGTTTAGTACAAAAGTATTGAAAGACATATCTCATGAGTAAATGAACAAGATATATAACATTATAATCTTACACTGGAATAAAGCAAGATACTGTTTAGCCTAACATTTGCAACTCTTCACAAGTGACATAATCAAGTAAGAAGTCCTATTCCTAGCAGAGAAGTAAAAATTAATCCAGATTGTTTGATTCCAGAGCTTCCCATAATTTTACTGCTTTGCTCCATAATATTACAAGAAAGTAAAGTTTTCCAGAATTCTTTCTACAGAATTGATCTGAATATACTGATTGGAGACTTCATTTTAATTTTAATAATATTTAATAAAAACAGCAATAGAATGTATTTTATTTATTGTATAATACATTCATTCAATGTATCTTATTCAATAAAATTTATTATTTTATTATTGGCCATTATTTATATAAATTTTAGTTTGTTTTTAATGTGTATTTATTGTATCTTTTAAATTGGCTGTAAACCGCCCTGAGTCCTTTGGGAGAAGGGCGGTATACAAATGCAATAAATAAATAAATAAATAAATAAATAAATAAATAAATAAATAAATAAATAAATAAATAAATAAATAAATAAATAAATAAATAAATAAATAAATAAATAAATAAATAAATAAATAAATAAATAAATAAATAAATAAATAATTCAAGACTAATATTTTGTCTTAATACAAGCTATGGCCCTGACTGCTAAATCTTGATTCTACATTTGCATTAAATATTGCCTAGGTAATGTAACCAACAAATGCTTCCTTGCTAAGAAAAAAATCAAATGCTCTGATGTATGTAATAAGTGTGTCAAAAAACTACTTACACCATGTTTCTTGTTTCTTTTTTAAAAAAGATGTAAATAGAATATATATCTGTTCTTCAGAAGTAGATTAGGATTAGTTTCTAAAATCAACTCAGAAGCCCATCACAATATTTAATTAATTAATTAATTAATTAATTAATCAATCAATTAATTAATTAATTAATTAATTAACTTTCTATACCACCCTTCTCCCGAAGGACTCAGGGTGGTTTACAGCCAATGTAAAACAATATTCATAAATAAGGTTAAAAAACGCTATAAAAATCTAATTCAATTTTGGCAAACGTTAAAACTAATTAAAACAATAATAAAACCCTGACTAAAACCATTAACACATTAGGCCAGCCCTGCACGGTGAAACAAAAGGGTCTTGAGCTCACGTCGGAAGGTCCGGAGGTCGGGGAGTGATCGTAACCCTGGAGGAAGCTCATTCCAGAGGGTAGGTGCCCCCACGAGAAGGCTCTCCCCCTGGGGGTAGCCAGCCGGCATTGTTTGGCTGATGGCACCCTGAAGAGACCCTCCCTGTGGGAGCGCACAGGTCAGTGAGAGGCTGTCGGTGGCAGCAAGCGGTCCCGTAAATAGCCCGGTCCTAAGCCATGGAGCACTTTAAAGGTGGTTACCAACACTTTGAATTGCACCCAGAAGACCACCGGCAACAATAGAATATATAGCACCATCCTTTAAGCTCAGAGAAGATACATTGCATTATGTCATGCCCCCTAAACAATGTTTTACATAACTTCCAATCCCTTTATGCTCCTAATGCTCCTCTTCTGAGTTTGCTGGAACACGGAGGGTTATAAACAGTCTTCCTAAATAACATTTCCCCAGGAATTTTAAAAGCTCAGAGGAACAGAGTCCAATGGCTGTTGCAAACAAAGATGTTGTCAGTCTTCCATTTCTCCTCTGTATCCTTCACTCTTCTTCTCTGTACAATACAGAGAACAAAGCAGGATATGATTCTTTGTTCTCTATGTTGCCAACAGTTACCCTCTGAAAAAGAGATAGGAGATTATGGCAGAAGCTTCAGTATGTTATTGCAATTCTCAGGGGGGGCATAATTACACACTAGAGAGTAATGGTCTGTTGCTGCCCCTGTGAAGAAATCATTAGTGATTGCTACTTATTATTATTTAATATAAAAGATGGGTTTTGCACTGTAGCTGAATACCAAAGCTTGAAATGAAACCTAAGATAAAGGTGTGACCTATTTAGGGCTCTAACTGTGCAAACATTATATATATTGCAGGGATGGTGATTGAAGGCAAACAGAGGCCTTAATTACAGCTTCCAAGGAATGGAGCACCTTTGACCAATAGCACTTACAACACTAGAAGAACAGAGCTTATGACTGGCCTTCTGGGGAGCCACTTTGAAAGAAATGCCCATATGTAATTGATTGGAAGCTATGTGCAGAAGCTAATAAATAGTCAGATGCAGCACTATGGAATATATGGCCGACCTATCAGTTGGAGTTGGATTAACTTCCCAAAATGTATAGACAGTACCCACTATTGACTATTGTGAAATATGGGCAAGAAGCATACCAAAAAAGATTTATATTTAAAACAGTTGCATATAAATAAGCTTTTAATTTTGAGGCATGCCAAAGGCTGTAGTCAAAAGCGGATAGAAATCTTTGTGATGAGAAAGGAATTCCACTTGCAGTTCCTTAGAGAGCTCCCAATATCTTGTTCAGGAATAGGAAAGCTAAATCCTGGGGTCAATGATGTATCATAATATACATGGCAGCAAAGGCCAACTTTATTAAAATTCAGTATTACAGTTTTTTGCAAAGCAAAGAATGGTCTATTCAATTCAAGAAGTCATTTCAATATTTCCAACATTTTCAACTTAAGTTAAACATCAATAACATTAACCATTTTATCATAGACATCTTTTTTAAAAGTCGGGGAAGGGGATTTCTGTCCCTTTCCTCCGTGGGAGAAAAATGGGATGGAAACACCCAAGTATGGTATTTGGCAATCCAGAAGCTATTAAGGAAACTCTTTGGCTCCAAAGAAGAAATTAATTTATATACTGGGAAACTGGAAAATTATTTTTCCCATTCTGGAAGTTGCTTTCAAAAGGTATTTTCCTTTCTTTGATCTTTGGAAACAGATAATGCTTATGTATTGTACCAACCGGATTATCTCACAAACCACCCCATAACCAGTTTTGCCTGTTAGGATTTATGGTCCTATTTGTCCGATGTCTGTAAGCACATTTTGAACTAATCTATTCCATGCACACATTCACACACACACACACACACACACACTTACAAACATCATCATCATCAAATTCTTCCATAGTGTTTGCAGTTTCTAATTTGCTTATTTTGATGAACAGAAAGAATGCAAAACAGCCAGCAGTTTCTCATTTGTCCAAAAAGGAAGGCAGAGGAAGTCTAAACAACAAACACACAGGAAGGGTGGCTAATAATATAGGAGCATCACATACGCAGCAAGATGGGAGCATTCTTCTCTTGATGCATGAGAGACTTTAGCACGTGCATTGGATTAATGGGAGGGAAACAAAGAAAAGGCCTTGAATTAACCACAAAAGCAATCTATGGATGGCAAGTATCTCTATAAAGTGAATATATAGCATATTAATCATAAAGCAAGCAGCTGAATGCATGTAAATTAGATAAAAGGCTTGGGTATAAGATGTAGCGTATAAAGAAAGAGTATGTTGAAGGATGCTTGCAGTTCTGAGAGATTTGAATACAGAGGATGAAAAAAAAAACATACTTTTACAGAAAGCCTTCTCCCCCCCACACACACACAAAGAAATTCAAGAAAGATGGGTATCATATATTTACAAGAATATAAATATATTTACAAGAATATATATATGTGTGTGTCCGTGGCCACATTCCATTATACAGAGATGGTTAATACTGTGCTGCAACCTTCTAAATGTGGGTCTCAAACATTCTGTCAACATCTGCATTCTACAAGTAGTGATGAAATGGAAGTCCTTTTTGGTGATAGAAACTGCTACTGTAAGAAATGTCAATGATTGTTATCTTACTAATCATTCCTTTGCAAATGAGCAGATTGTCCAAGCATTTTTTGCAACGCAGAAGCTGGGCTCATTCTAAAGCAGCATCAAAGTCAATACCTCAACAGCTTTCCAGCCAATAACAAATTAACCTTGAGCGTATATAAACAGAATGAATACAATATGTGTTCTCAGATCTATTCATTTCTGCAATCGTTGTTAGGTAAGGGTGCTTTAAAACAGGAATAACAAGCTTTTCAGCTTCCAGCGTGAGTGGATGGCCATTTTTCATAAGCCTGTTCTATTTAGAAGCTATCCAAGGTTTGCATTTTTTTTAAAAAAAACTCCTTTATTGTTGTCATCATTGTAAATAAATTTTTTGCTTTTTGCCAAAGTTTCTTTGCTTCACCCCACTGCCCACAGTCTGCCATCATGGCTACTGGTCTGGAACAAAGCTCTCAAACATACTGAAAACTGGCAGAAGAAACTATGCAAAGCAGAACAAAACAGTAAACCAGCCATTAAGCAGGGAGTGGAATAAAAACAAAATATTGTAGGAAACCTTGGGAGAATAATGTGGTGTACAAATCAGCCTTATTCTTAACCCATGATGGTTCTTTACCTTAAGAATAAAGGTAAAGCATTTGAGTTTTGCTATTTATAGGCAATCTACAATTAAATCCTAGTTCAGCCATGAAATTTACTGACTGGCTTTGGGCAAGTCATTAGCTGTCTTTTAACCAACTCAGAGATTATTCATAAGGATAATATATGGAAAGGATATATTGAATACAATCCATGTCATACGCAGTACTGCGGCAGAAAGGACCTTATAAATAATGAGTATATCATACTGAACTATAAAATAAATACTGGAACTGAATGGAATAAAGATGGCTTTTCCATCCATAATTTCTTGCACTGAAGCAATGTTTTTAATCCCATTATTGCAGCCATATCTTCCCCTAAATCTTAAACTGTTTAGGATATACTTAAATAGGAGATGGGCTAAGATAAGAATTACCGGTCCCTATATGCATCATCAATGGCCAAATTGGCTGGAGCTGTTGGGATTTGTACTTGAGCAACATCTGGAAGGCCACATGTTCCTCTTTCTTGTCTTTGTTCTGACTAGGCAAATAAGGCCAGTCACACTATTGCTAAAACTAACAGTGCTTTCAAAAGCAGCTCAGGGTTAAAATTCACTTCTTCAGGCAAACAAAATTATCCAAAAATATAGTGATTTGGCAAAGTAGGGTGCAAAAACCAGAGTTTAAAAAATACAGGGAGAACAAGCTGAATATCATTTGCAAGCCTGAAACCATAGGTCAGTCCAATTATCAATGTTAAGAATGCAGGAACTATTCAAGGCTAGCCTGCACATCTGGAGTAGGATAAAGATATTTCAACATCTGTATCAAAATTACAGCATTATAATGCCAGAGATCCTTTGAGCCCTTCAACTACTGCCTCATAAAAGATGAATCTGCAATACCTGCTTAAGGCTAAAGTTTTCACTCTTAAGGAAGACCTTTAATTTCAAGAAGACCTGCACTTGACACACAAAGTCAGCAGTGAGCCTACAATCACAGATGCCTGAATCCCCAAAAGTTTGATGGGATTTGGATCCCTTTTTCTGCTCTAATGTGGAAATGCTGTTCAACTATTTTTATATTAGGCAGAAACTGCGAAACAATCTGAGCTCCCATGATAAAAAAGAAACTACATAAAATACATGTGTTAGGTTCAGATAAACCAGTGGTAGTCAACCTGGTCCCTACTGCCCACTAGTGGGCATTCCAGATTTCATGGTGGCCAGTAGGGTTTTGTTCATACTGAAGCACTTTTCTTTTTTTTAATTTAATTGACTTTTTTAAAAAAATTCATAGCATTATTTAAGAACATTTTCATTAGGTTTTCATAAAATTCCTCATGACAATTTAAATGCCTGAAAATATACTATTTGTATCGCCCGCACATAAGTTTAGTTCACGTTATGTAACTGAAACTAAATGGCGCTATAGTGCGACCGCAAACAAAAAAGCCTCATCCCAGAATAGCTCACGCATCTCCCCCCACACCACCCAGCTGTAACAGACAAGCAGAGTTGGTAGCTGGCATCCCACCCCCACCCCCAATCCACAATGCACGAGAGGCATGCACAGACGATGATACATGGCGCATTACTGTGGAACTGTGGCGGTTAGAAAATTTTACTACTAACAGAGATACAAAAGTGGGTGGTAGGTATAAAAAGGTTGACTACCCCTGAGATAGACCAATTCATGCAGTCAGTCCAGTCAATATGCTTAATAGCCAAGTTTAATGCTGTAATAGTAAATCTCATTGTACAAATTCAGTTTCCTTAGTAGTTCCATATCTTTAAGGATAGTGCATATTGTATTGTATTTATGTAGAAAGACTTGTTCTACATTTGGACATTCTGATCTACTAATCAACATGAGCTATTTTCTTCAGTACTACCAATAAGTAATACCAGCAATATGGAAAACTGAATCTGTATGACTTCCACTGGTAAATTAGAATTATAAAGCAACAATTGGTTTGACTCTTTCCTGCTTCTGCAAGATGAGACCTGGCTATCTTTATTAAACTTATTCAGGTAGGAATTTGTTGAGGTTCATACACTCATGTCTATTGATGGAAGGATTCATATACTTTATAATCACTTTGCCCAAATTGGATATTAGTCAGAGGGAATGTGATTATAAGTCCATATCTGTTAATACTATCAGGGATGTACTCTCTCACTAGTCTTTAAAATAAAAGTCCAATTTTCACTCATCATTTATGTAGTGCCATAATTTTTTGGCTTCCACAAGTCCACAGATTGTAATCAAGTGTGTGGTATTTTACAAAACCCTTGTTACTACTATTCATGCACAAAAAATTCTCCTTGTGAGAATTAAAGTATCCAAAATTAGATTTATATATATGGTAAGAATACAAGTCATACCAAGAAAGATCTCTCTTTTAGTATTTGATAATACTATTAGAACTGGGGGGGGAGGGGATAACAACAAAAGGTACTCTTTTTCAGATTTGAGAAAGCTTTGTGGTTTCTGCACAACGAGGCTGAGCACATGCATTTTATTTGTGTAGTTTACCGCTGTGCAGTGTTCAATAAACCAGTCCCACAAGACCCATTTGGTATCTCCAATGTGTCATCTGTTACACTGTTGTCAGTGATGGCTCACATACTTTATTCAGGGGGGCAAATTGAAAATTTGAGAAAGGCAAATTAAGATTTAATTTTAACATTTCTGATGTGTTCTTGTTGCATCTACCAGGTGTATAGATTTAGTAAATGCAACAGGATGTGTTTGATAAAGCTATATATGTAGTTTGATTACTCAGTGAATAAAGTAATCCATTATGCATTTGTTCTGATTTAGGCATGTAAAGAAATCAGGAATTTGTTAGATGTAAGAAATTCTTCCTGATTTTTTTACAAGTCTAAACAGAACACACACACAAACAAAATATGCTTGTATCAGACTGAATGGAATGTGGTCCAATGTACTTAAAAGGTTTTCAGCACAAATGTTTGACAGCTCTTACAAAGGCAGGAAAATCTCTTGGAATTGTCAATAAAGATAAAATAAGATATAACCTATGCATGGAATAAACCAAAACAATGTTGCTATAGTATATCTCTCCATTGTCACAAAATAATCTGGCAAGCTTAAAGACTTTTTAACAGCTTTCCTGCTCTATTTCTCTTAGACTGAGATGTATCAACTTAGTTTTGCATGATTCAAATTATGTAAAAACCACTTAAGCCAACATACAGGTACTTTAAGCAGTGATATTACTTCTGGCTTCTCTGGGACCAAGAGAATTAAAGAATGTTTAGCATTTGTGAAATCACACAATGTTTACTGCTGGGTAGATCAATGGCTAAGCTAATTTTACTTTGGGCCATATTATTACACAGCATGGGTTTTTGTTTTTTGTTTTTTGTTTTTTTGTGTTTTGTTTTGTTTTTTGGTCTGCCTGGCAAAGCCAATCCTATATCAGCAATCCTATAGCAAGATTCTAAAGTGTCAAAGAAAGGGAGTCATAATTATAAATAGACCTGCACATAGTTAGAATTGCACTGTATAATATTATATCAATTGAGCAATTTTATAACTATCCTTCCTTGCTATCATTTCTTGGAACACCATCACAAATCTTATGAACATATAAAGAACCATAACTGCTGAACAAAGAACAATCTTTTATTATTACATATTTGATAAAAATTATTAGAACTGTATAGAGAATGGAGAGGCCTACAAAAAAATTACTCTTTTTTTCAGATTGGGAAAGCTGCAGTGAAGAAACAAGAACACATGGCTATAATGATTTGGAACAAAATTAGCAACCTTCCTTCTCCGGTTTTTCCTTTTCTGAGCTGTTACTTGGTACAATTGACATTTTTTTTTCTGCTAATGAATTTTTCTTTAGCATTTCTTTTATTCTTCCCATTCTTTTAAGGGTAATTTATCTTATGAATATCTCTGAAGAGGTTTATATGTTTACTGGCTTGCAATAAGCATGTGATAAAGTGAATACACTTGAATTGGGGAACATTTTACAAAAATACAAAGGTCAATGTTGTAAGAGTAGAAGGTGTGAAAAGTAAAGTTTGGATGAGAATAAATAGAATGTTTAGCCAATGGTCCAACACTGGGAAAAGAAAACAGCAATAATGTGTAATGTCTACCTGACTATAAATGTATCTATGGATGAATATTATTGATTGCTTCTGATTAGAAAAATGTTGATTGAATACTTCAACCTGCCTATTCTTTTGTATGTTGTTAGCTAAGAACCAAGGGTGAAATGCTCCCGGTTTGGACCGGCTCCCGCGATCCGGTAGCAATGGCAGCTGCTGGTTCAGAGTACCAGTAGCAAAAATCCCTGGCCCCGTCCCCCCTGCCTCTGCTGAGCCGCACCATCAGAAGATGGGGGGATTTTTTACTTTTAAAAGCAGGTTTTTCTTCAGCCGAAACATGCCTTTAAAAGTAAAAAAAAGCCTTTGAGGATCCCTCCCCTCAGCTAAGATCGGCAGAGCCTTTAAACTTTAAAAAAAAAAATCTTAAAGGCTCCTCTGACAATCTCATCTGAGTTCCTCATCAGCAGAACCTTAAAAAACATGTTTTTTGTAGCAAACATGTAGAAAAACTCCTTTTAAGAGATTCTAAGGCACTTACCTGATTACTGATCAAACGCATGGCTTTTTTCCCAGCCCAAAAGCCCCAGTTTCACTTTCAGCATCAGACAGAATCAATTGCTTAGCTAATCTATTTCATCACTGAGCAACTAATGCTGGCTGGCTTTGCTGGCTGAGGAACTCTGGGAAGTGAAGTCCACAAACCTAACTTGGAGACCCCTGATCTAAAAAATTTTTTAAAAAAATATTTGTGCAGCTTTCTGAGATTTTGTGTGTTTCTGTAGTGTTTCACTCTAACTACACAAACACACAAAATCTCAGAAATCTGTATGTGGTATTGTGTGTTTGTGTGTCAGTTGTGTTGTGTTGTATTGTGTGTGTGTAAAGTGTGAAAGTTGGTTTTTGAGCTTTTTGTGGCTGTGTGAAGTGTGAAGTGCAGCTGCTTTTACATTGTGTGTAAGTCAGTTGTGTTGTGTTGTGTATGTGTAAAGTGTGAAAGTTGGTTTTTGGTACCTCTTATTGTTTTTTTTACTTTGTTTATTATTTTTATTATTTATTGTTATTGGCCACACCCACCAACCCATCTGACCACCAAGCCATGCCCACCAATTAAGCCACGTCCACAGAACCGGTAGGGAAAATTTTTAGATTTCACTTCTGCTAAGAACCCAAATGATTTGCAGCAACTAACAGTACAATATAAGAAAAAACATGAATCTCAACTTAAATATATTAAAGCCCAAAGTAATTTGGGTTTGACCTGGAACATAAGGAAGTTATACAATAACAGCAAAAAAACTAAAACAAAAAATAGACCAAGTAGATTAATTTGTATATTTTACTAAATGTGGATGGGAAATTTTTAAAAATGCACATACATATAGAAAAGTAATAGATTATGATCTGTTGCAAAAATTAATGTTTGTCCACATAATAAGGTTTTGGTTAAATGGAAGTGAAAACTTAAGTTATGAGAAATGTAAATGTAAAATATAATACAGTATGTAAGAAGGATGTATAGTAAGATGTTTGTTTGTTTGTTTTGAAATTTTAAATGGCCATCCAACTCACTATGTGACTCGGAACAGCTTACAGAAACATGAAGAGATAGGATTAAGAATGAATGAATGAATCTGGACTGAATATAAAAGAGAAAGAAGATAGTTTGCAAGGCTATAGTGATATGAAGAGGTATAGTAAATGGTATTGAACGAAGTGCAGAGGTATTCCTGAACAAATAAGGGTGAAGGCAAATTACTTCCACAGCAAGGGTTAGCCTTATATTTAATTCATAGTGGTAGGGTGGCATTACAAATTCCTTTGATGGGACTATGGCACTGGTCCTTGTTCTTCTAAGCACATTGCCCACCATCTCCCACTGAAGGCTTAGCAGACAGCTTCATTGTCTGTTGCCTGGAGCTTGAGTGACTGGAGAGTTCCCATTCATGGGGCACAAAATGGGACCAGTTTGTTGTCCTTTTTTCTTATAAGACCTTATAAATCAGGAAAACACAAAAATTACCATTAGCTAGTTCAGTTTGTCATGTATTTTATTCAATTGAAGATGTTTGTTTGTTTTTCTGACAATTTTTTTCTGTGAACAATACAAAAAGAATCTTCCTCCCAACTCCCAGTATGGATGGTTCACACTAGCAGCTCTTCCAATCATTTTTCACTGAGTATTATTCTCAAATAATTTCATTAGAAATAATCTTTCCTAGAGTAAATTGATGGTGTAACATCTCCTGAAATTACATTCCTTCTTTTTTGCTCTGATGGTTGGAGGTGATACTTAAAGATACTTATAGACAGTAGTTTACGTGGGAAGTAGACAGATTGCATCTGTAACATCTAATCTACAATAACAACAGTAAAACAGGCTGACATGTGTTTTTCTGTGTAAATATTTTCTTCTGAACATGGAGCCAGTGAAGTGTTTTGAGAATTTTGACTTTTATGACCATATTTATTGTGTCTTTTAGAACATCTCCTCCTGGAGCCACATTTGTATATTCCACATTCTCTAGAGAAATAAAAGGGGTTTATACAAAAAAAGCTGATGTGATGGACATTTTATGAGGCCCATGCAACAAGCGCACATGGACAAGTCATGCTGGGATAATTATAAATGCTCTAAAGAGGAGGCCTGTAAATATCTATGTTTCAGAAGGGACAGGAAAGTAAGGCTTGTAATTCTTCTAACAAAAGAAATATGCATTCAGCTATACATTATAACATGAGAGAATGCAGTGGACTGATAATGACACTTAGAAATTTCAATGTGGAATTTGTAATCAATTTTAAAAATTCTGAGATGGGAGCAACAGACAACTAGAACTTCAATAAGAAAATTAAGCCAAACCAATAAATAGCCAAACTCCAGTTGGCTCCAGAAGTAAATTAAATTTAAATAAATATGATTGCAGTTTGACTAGATCTCTCCCAGACACAGAAAGATTGTGCTTGTCAAACTACAAATATGTGCTTGATATCAAAACCTAAATACTGCTCAACCATTCAAATAAAAATGTGGGGAGCTTAAAATGAGGTAGAATCAGAGAGCAAGGCACCACATGAACCCTGCCCTCTAGCTTCTCTAATTTTCACAGCTGTAGCTGTAAACTAAAAGGAAGATCTACCCACATTGTCTTAAATATGAACATGCCTTTCCATGTGATCCAGAATACTAATAAAATAGAATCCAGTAATGTTTACTCACCTTCAAGCAGTGCCTCTCAGATGCATTTAAAACCTCATATGAATGCATGAAGGTAGGGAAATGTAATAGATGACAGATGATAAGACAGGGTAGGTCCAATAGTCTGACACTGTCTGGATGTGTTGTGATTGCAACTCCCAGGCATTATAAGTCTCAGCATCCCAAGATTGTTTCCTGTAACTGGTATTCATGGGTTTGAATGGCAGAGTTATAATTTTACATGTGCCTCTAACAAGAAATGAAATCTTCTCAATAGAAAAGATTGAGATTAACTAATAAATATGAATATGAATCACTATGCCAAGCATTTCCCTTGCCACCTATTTGATTTTTTTGGAAAGATAAAACATTGCTACTCTTTACATGTAAACATAGAGCCTCTCCACACCCCATGTCTTAATGTTATCATCAAAAGAGATACCAATAATGTCCTTATGTTGTAAGGAAGTGAGCTACCAACAGGATTAGATTATTATAACAATTGTTTAGCATTTTCCTGAGTTATACTAGCTTTGCCGAAGGCATTTTTTAGGCAACAGGAAGAGCTCCTAGCTGGGTGTGAAGTTTATATTTAATTTTGTCTCATCACAATTTCACAAAATAATTGCATGTTTATGACCAGTCCTAGCTGTGAAAAGGGCAGACAGATTTTTATTCTGGTTCATTTAATTTCTTCAGTGCCTGGACTCTCACAAAGTGTTTTGGGAACTCTGTCCTTCTGCTATGTTAAATATGGCCCCCTTTTTGAACTGCTTATAAAGAGACAGTGGGAAAAAGGAGAAACAGGAGGAAAGATAAGTCATTTCTTTTCTAAGCTAGCGATAGAAGATCTGATCCTTCACAAGTTCTTTCCCAAAATAAAGCTGAAATAAAGCAAGGGTTTGTGTGGTAACTGATCTGTCCTGTTATAATGGACTAAACAAAAATGAAAAAGACTTATAACTGTTTACATTCACAAACCATTATTTGGATCTTTATTTGGATCTTTAAAATGAAGGTTTATAAAGAAATAATTGGAAATGTGGTTGATAGCTAGACAAGAATTTATATTGTCTAGGGATAGACTTTTTTTTCTTTCTCCAGTGTCATATGTGAATGCTGTTGTTTAGCTAAAGTGGTCAAGATGTCTCTAATTTCAGAATTATTTTTCTCTTGCTGGTAATGTCAGCGTTCCAGAAAAAAAAAAACCAAGTCCAAGTAAAAACTCTGAAGCAAGCATTTTTCAAAGTTCTATTTACCAGGTAATGCAATATCTTCTACTCTAGGATACTGCAAGGCATTGAGAAATATTGTCTCTCCACTTTTTTCAGTCATCTGTATCTTTGTATCCATCTTCCTCAAAGTCATCTTCCTTCCCAAAGTCAGTGTCACTGGTAGCTGCAGAAGCTTTATTGTGCAATCAGTCAAAAGAACATGAATTTGTGAAGTTACTACAAATAGAAATGGAGAAGAAGGCAATGTTCATGCAGACCATCTGCTGCCTCCAGGGATTGTTCAATATGCAGATAGTCCTTTCAGTGATTCAAATATTCATGCTGCTACTAAAGTGCTTGGAGTCTCAAATGTGCTCTATCTCAAACTCCCCTCCTCCTTTACTGAGATGGGAGTGTATCGTGGGGCAGGACAGCATTCTCAAATCAGGAGAGAATGCTGGAAAACTGAATGTATCTTTAGTATTACCAGAAAATGCAGCTGAAAAACCAGCGGGTAAAAGAGAAGCAATTTGGTAGTAACCCCAACATAATCTCCAACATTCATGGGGAGGAGGATTCCTGATGATGGTGGTGGACTTAGTATGAGCTATTAATTCCTTAAAGTAGAGCTGAGCTTTTTGAAACGCTTGGATAATTGGGAAACATCTGGTGAAAAGACATTTGGAAAAAAAGAAACAGGTAAAGACAGCTGAGATAGGATCTATAAGAAGCTTGAACTGTGGTCTTGTTTCAGAAATCACATGGCTGGGAAAACTGTTATTCCAAATAAATAAACAAAGATGCTCAAATGAATGGGTAAGTTTATTTCTGGGGAAAGAAAAGATCAATAGAGATTTGGCCATCCTAGATAAGTCAGCAATAACCACCAAAATATCATTAAATGCCTTGATGTGAAGTAAGTCATTTATAAATTTATACCTGACGGCAGGACAAGAAGCAATGGGTGGAAACTAATCAAGGAGAGAAGCAACCTAGAACTAAGGAGAATTTTCCTGACAGTTAGAACAATTAATCAGGGGAACAACTTGCTTGCAGAAGTTATAAATGCTCCAACACCGGAAGTTTTTAAGAAATGATTGGATAACTATTTGTGTGAAATGATATAGGGTTTCCTGCATAAGCAGGGGGTTGGACTAGAAGACCTCCAGTCCAAGTCCCTTCTAACTCTTCTCTTCTCTTCTCTTCTCTTCTCTTCTCTTCTCTTCTCTTCTCTTCTCTTCTCTTCTCTTCTCTTCTCCTTTATTTTACTCTACTCTACCCTATCCTACCCTACTCCACTCCACTCCACTCCACTCCTCTCCACTCCACTCTATTTTATTTTACAGATCATAGAAACTTTATCCTATGGCCCTTTCAGAAAGGTGGCTAATATATCTGGCATGATATTGTGTAATTCTTAATCAGATGCTTTGTCACCAAAAGTTACAGAGAAAAAGGTAATTTTGAATACCTCAGAATGGCAAACTGGCCAGCAGTTATGGCAGAATTGCAGAACATTTTTCCTCAAGGAAGGATGACCATAATCAGCTGTTGTGGTACAATATTCCCTACTTGCTGAACAAATGGACAAAGAAAATAAAGTGACCTGAAGGATGTTTAACTTAGCCAGCACATTATGTGCTGTAGGTTCAATCAGTTAAGGAGAATATTTACTGCTATGAATATCACAGAGTGAGAAAGTTGTTGCAGAGTTA
Organism: Ahaetulla prasina; assembly: GCF_028640845.1. Lineage (NCBI taxonomy): Eukaryota > Metazoa > Chordata > Lepidosauria > Squamata > Colubridae > Ahaetulla > Ahaetulla prasina. The sequence goes on from NC_080542.1 coordinate 99,791,102, forward strand.
TAAACTCAGATATTCTAGTTTAAAGCATCAGCCTGCTCAGAAAAAAAGACATCAGAAAATCAAAATGAAGGGAAAATATGTCCATCTAATATTGACAGAAATATATAAATAGTTTTGGTTCTTGTAAAATATCTCACTTCTATAGGGTAACAAGCCCCTTCTAGAAAATGGTATCGGGTCCAAGAGCTTTTTGATGGCCAAAAGTTTCTTCTAAAAAAACTCCACCCTATAGTTTGATTTGGTCAATAGCAGTGGTGGGATTCAGCCAGTTCGCACCACTTCGGGAGAACCGGTTGTTAACTTTCTGATCAGTTTGGTAAACTGGTTGTTGGAAGAAATCATTAGGGCAGAGAACCGGTTGTTAAATTACTTGAATCCCACCGCTGGTCAATTGATAAAGACTGCTGAGGGCAAGATATCATCTGGAAACTCTGAAATGGGCTGAAGAGGAAAATTCCCAAGAAAATCAGAGCCATCATCCAATAAACCAAATGGATTGTGAATATTTCAATTACAGTAGATGAGCTGAGAAAGGAATATTAACTGTATTTGAATAAAGGTTTTCTGAATTTTGGAAGCCTACTGAAAAAAGTATATTTTTGGTAAACTAAGGTGATGATATGGCTTAGTTGCAAAGTTAGCAATAAGGTAAAATATTTACAAAATCAAATAATTTTTCAGTGCCTCTGATAGTGTTTATGAGTTTGTGTGTATGTGTGTCTGTGTTTGTCTATATGTACTTTACTTGGATCCACTGAGTTCCATCAGAGGAAATACAGATTTCTCTGTAATCAAATAAAGGCATGTCAAAGGAATAATATGCAGCTTAATAGGGTGGTTGTTGTAAAGAAGTTGAAGAACTACAAAAACCTGATCATCATGGTGAAGTAAGGTCCTCAAAGTAAAATAGCAAATACTCTACATCAGGTTATTAAGCAATTGTCAGAAAATCATGGAACATGTAAACTTTTGAACACAGGCAAACTCTTTGCCAGCTATAAGGCAATGTGGTATATCCACCCAGAATTCCTGTAAATAAGCTTTCTCTTTCTTTTTGTTTTGGACAAATAGACACAAACTTTTGGACTGCAGCCATCTTCCATTTTTATGTTCTAAAAAAATCTGTGTGGCCTACTTGAAGCCCAGAGGCAAACTCGGAAATAAAGATGATGTTGAAGTGAGGGCTGGTATTTTGTTTGTAGCATCTGAAGTTCCTATTGCTTTTAATATTTTAATTAAAAATAATAGGAACTTTAGATGCTACAAACAAAACAAATGTAAATTGAAAAAACCAAAACCAAAAAATGAGCACATTGTTGCACATTGACACCATGCCACCTCTTTTAAAATGTAAAATTGTAATTCTGTATTTTTAGCGGATGTTTAATTGAATAGTTATTTTCCATGCTGATACTTGCCTGGGTGTGGTTCTGATTTTGTTTTCTGACTGTCTCCTTCTTTCTCATTTGGTTCAAACTTTACATTAAACCAGAATTTAGAATTTTGCACAATATCTGTGTCTGCCCTATTGCACCTGCTGGATCATATAGAAGTTTGTAACAGCTGCATTGCTATACTGCTAAAAGTTATGTTTCATGGCTTCAGGGGTGGGTTCTAAATTTTTTTACTACCGGTTCTGTGGGTGTGGCTTGATGATCATATGACAGTGGGAGTGGCTTGGTCATGTGACTGGGCAGGCGTAGTTTGGTAGCCATGTGACTGGGCAGGCATGGTTTGGTAGTCATGTGACTGGGTGGGTTGGCCAACTTGATGTCACTCACGTCAAAGGTTGATGTCACTGACGTCAATTTCCCTGTCTATTTATTTACTACTACTGAACATCCAAAATATACTATTAAATCCTATGTATATATGCCATATGTGTACATATATATTACATAGTATAGCGTGTATAGGCACACAAAAAGATACATTATCTACTATATATATACTCTATGTACACACACACACACATACACACACACACCCCTCTTCTAAAACTATACACATTCAACCTCACTTACTACATTTGGAAAAACACACCTAGAGTCCACTTTTTGCCACACATTTAACTATAACTTCTGTACATTTAGGACATTACACACACTTCAGATGTTCTTCCCTAACTTGCACATGACTGTTAGAGCCAGGAGAGATCATGGATTGAGTAAAATGTGGTGAAACTCATTTAACAACGCTCTTGCTTAGCAACCAAAATTTTGAACTCAATTCTGGTCATAAGACAAGGACTATCTCTGCCTTTCTCTGCATGGCAGCCTTGTCCTAGTAAACTCCTTCTCCTTTCTGGCAATTTTCCTCTCTGTTAGAGGCACCAAAATAATCCAGACGATAGAAGGTTTCCTGCTGGAGCAGGGGGTTGGACTAGATGGCCTCTAAGGTCCCTTCCAGCCCCAGATTGCTGTCCTATTTCAAAGTATCTTCTGAATCCAAGTCTAGTGCCAGGGTTTGTGGTCCATCCTTCCTCTTCTCTCTCTCTCCCTTCTCTCTCTCCCTTCCTCTTTTTTTCTTCCTTCCTTCCTTCCTTCCTTCCTTCCTTCCTTCCTTCCTTCCTTCCTTCCTTCCTTCCTTCCTTCCTTCTGTCAAGGTTCCAGAAATACCTCTTCTGCGTAAAAGAAACTCAGAGGCATTTTTTCTTTTTCTCAGAGTCCTTTACTAGCATGAGGAGACTGGCACACGATGAGTGCAATTCCCAAAACTGAAGTTCCGGATTCGTTTCCCCAGTTATACAAACCCCCATAGTCCCACCCCCCTGACCCCTCTGATGATCACACAGTCCCACGTTCTTCCAGTTCATTCGAGTAACTTCTTGCCACTCTTCCTGCAGACGTGAACACCATCCGACCTTGACCCTTTGAAGAATGTTACCATACCCTCAACCCCCCCTCCTCCCCTCAGGATAAAAATGTGGCAGCGTCTGGAAACCTAAAGTTTAATATGGTTTCCAGGCCTGACAGGCGTCCCCTCTTAGAAAAGAAACTATATCCTAGGAAAGAAAAACAAAGAGTCGATAAAGAAAAGTGCCAATGGCCCACAGTTCCCTTCTACCCCCCCCCTCCAAGAGGTTTCTTAGGTTTGTCAGGGAAAGTGTCGTGAAATTGTTTAATTAAATTGTCCGCATTCACTTTCCAACTTTTGACCCAAGTAGATTCAGATAATGGGTATCCCTTCCAGTGGACTAAGTATTGTAATTGACCTCTGTAGAGTCTAGAGTCAAGAATTTTCTTGATTTCATAGTGGGTTTCACCTTGGATTATCAAGGGGGGGGGAGCGGTAGGGTGAGGCCTTAGGCAGGATTGTTTAGCAGGTTTTAGTAAGCTGGTATGGAATACCGGGTGTATTCTTCCCAACATGCGAGGGAGTTTGAGTTGGACGGTAACGGGATTAATAATTTTTACAATGGGGAAAGGACCCAAAAATTTTGGACCGAATTTCCTGCTGGGTATTCGTAATCTTAGATACTTAGTAGACAAAAAGACTTTATCTCCAATGCGAAAAGGGGGTTGAAGGGAACGGTGTTTGTCAGCTTGGGCTTTGTAATTTCGAGCTGTTACAGCTAAAGCCTTTTTTGTATTTTCCCAACCTTTTTTTAATGAATTCATCCAGTCTGTTAGGGAGACTGAAGTGGGGGGTTGAACGGGGAGTTCAGGCATTGGAACGAAGTCCATGCCGCTGGTTACTTGAAAAGGGGTTAACCCCGTGCTGGTGTGTACCGCATTATTATATGCAACCTCTGCAAATGGTAACAAGTCGGACCAGTTTTCTTGTTGGTAATTTACGTAACACCGTATGTATTGTTCCACCATGGAATTAAGTTTTTCAGCCGCTCCGTTAGTGTCCGGATGGAAACCAGAACTAAGTCCTTGAGACGACCCAATGGACTGTAGGAATTCTCTCCAGAATTTGGCTGTGAATTGAACACCCCTGTCGGATATTATCCTTTTAGGAACTCCATGTAGTCTGTAGATGTGTTTGAGGAAGAGCTTTGCTAATTTTCTAGCCGATGGCAATCCGCTGCACGCAGTGAAATGGGCCTGTTTAGAGAATAAGTCCACTACGGTCCATATCACTGTATTTCCTCCACTAGGTGGGAGTTCAACAATAAAATCCATGGCAATCTCTTCCCATGGTCGGGTGGGTTCGGCTACGGGTTGTAGGAGTCCAGGGGGTTTCCCTGGTCTGGCCTTCATGGTGGCGCAGGTAGCACAGCTCCTGACATAGTCTTCCACATCTGATTTCATTTTCGGCCACCAGAATTGTCTTCTGGCCAAGTGGAGAGTTTTTAAATACCCAAAGTGACCTCCTAGGCGAGAGTCGTGGCTTCTCTGTAGTATTGACAACCGCATAGTGACGGGTACATAAATTTTTGTGCCCTTCCAGGGTATCCCATCCCTTAAGGTGAGGTGTGGCGAGTTTTCCTTAAACCAAGCATCATCAGTGAGTGCTGATTTTAAGTCCATTAGCAGTTTGTTTGGCGGGATGTTAGTAGTGTGGTGTGATCGCGTCCGAGTAAGTGCTTGGCTTGCTGGTTCGCTATCGGGGATCATCGCATGTATCACCTCTTCGCGTTGGCTGTCAAATTGTGGTTTCCTAGATAGAGCGTCAGCCAGTAGATTTTGGTCGCCTGGGATGTATTTGAGGGTGAAATGGAAGCGCTTGAAAAACTGAGCCCATCAAACTTGTTTGGGAGAAAGCTTTGGGGTTTTTTTTAAGTATTCGAGGTTTTTGTGGTCAGTCCACACCTCGAATGGTTCTTTCGCCCCTTCAAGGAAGTGCCTCCAGGAGAGGAGTGCCCAACGTACCGCAAAGGCTTCCTTTTCCCAAACTGCCCATCTGCGTTCAGTGTCCGTCAATTTTTTAGACACGTACGCGCAGGGCATAAGGTTGTTCTCGGTATTCCGTTGTAATAAGACAGCGGCTATTGCTACATCACTTGCATCAGCTTGGACCACAAAAGGTTTATTTGGATCCGGGTGTTGAAGAATCGGTTCCATCGAGAAGAGGCGTTTCAGGTGTTCAAAGGAACGTTGGCAGTCCATTGTCCAAGGTAGGGGTTGGTTAGGTTTGGGTTTTGTGGGTAATGGTCCAGTTTTTAGTAATTCCGTTAATGGTAGAGCTACTTCTGCGAAAGAAGGAATGAATTTGCGGTAAAAATTTGCGAATCCCAAGAAACTTTGAAGTTGCTTACGTGTGCGTGGCGGTTGCCAATCCAACACTGCTTTTACTTTGCCGGGTCCATTTCGATACCTTTGTTTGATATCCGTAACCTAGGTAGTCCAGGGATTCCTTATGGAATTCGCATTTGGAAAGTTTGACATATAGCTTGGCTAGGAGCTTTTTAAGAACTTGTCTGACCAATTTGATGTGTTGTTCCATATTGTCTGAGTAGATAAGAATATCATCTAAGTAGACAAGAACCCCATTGTAGAGATGGGGGTGCAGGGTTTCATTAATTAGTTGCATAAAGACAGCTGGAGCCCCTTGGAGGCCAAAGGCATGACACGGTATTGGAAACTACCCAAGGGGCAATTGAAAGCCGTCTTCCATTCATCACCTTCCTTGATACGGACACGGTAATAGGCTTCCCTTAAATCCAATCTGGTGAAAATTTTGCCTTTTGATAGGTGGTTCAACAAGTCGTGCATAAGTGGCAACGGGTAAGTGTTTTGTATGCAAATCGCATTGATATTTTTGAAGTCAATACATAATCTAAGCGAACCATCTTTCTTTTGTTTAAATAGCACAGGCGCAGCTACAGGTGATTTTGCTGGTTCAATGAACCCTCTGGCTAGGTTAGTGTCAATGTATTTTCTTAGTTCAGACATTTCTGCTGGCGTCATTGAGTACATTTTGGGTTTTGGTAATTTTGCCCCTGGGTGCAATTCAATTGCGCAATCAGTTTGCCGGTGGGGGGGTAAGAGGTTACATTCATCCTCGCTAAAAACATCTGATAAATCCATGTATGCTTTAGGGATGCGGGGTTCTTTAGGAGATGGCTTGGACATGGTGGTTGTTGGTTCCATCTGGTGGTCATTTTGGGTAAGGGTTTTTTTTGTTGGGGGGGGATTTGGTCTAAGGGTCCGAAGGTCCATATAATTTTCCTGAATCCATCCTCCCATTTAATTGTGGGTTCCCATTTGTCCAACCAAGCTAAACCCAGGATGATGGATTCTGACATTTTAGGAATTACTATGAATCTTATAAGTTCATGATGGGCACCAATTTCTAAGCGAACCAGTTGTGTGACTCGGGTTGCTGGAACGCCACCAATCAAGGTTCCATCTACTTGGTGGAATTTAATTGGGTGCTTCAAGGGAAATGTTTTTATACGGAGTTGGGCGACTGTGGAGGTTGAAATCAGGCATCTGGTGCATCCTGTGTCCACAATAGCGTCTAAAAGTTTTTTGGCTCCTCCCCCTGGAATTATTAAGTTTACTTTGATGGCAAAAGGAGGAATAGGTGCACTCACCATTGGGTCGTTTTCTGGTTGGGTTGAGTCGTCGGCAGGCGAATTGGACGATGGAAGGTCAGTGAGGAGGTCTGTGGCTTGCCTCGCGAAGCGACTGGTATTAGGATTCTTTCGAGGGGGGTTGCGTGGTCGGGTAGCAGTTGGTGGTCGATACTGTGGGAGGGGTGTTGGGGCTAGGCAAACTGACGCCCGATGACCTAGTTTCCCACAACGGTAGCATTTGATTATTGTTGAAGGTTGAAAGGTGGAGGGTGTGGTTGGTCTGGAGGGGGAGGATCTTGTAGGTGGTCTTTGTGGAGCTGTAGTTGGTGATTGGCTTTGGAGGGGTTGCGTGGTCGGGTAGCAGTTGGTGGTCGATACTGTGGGAGGGTGTTGGGGCTAGGCAAACTGACGCCCGATGACCTAGTTTCCTAGCGGTAGCATTTGATTATTGTTGAAGGTTGAAAGGTGGAGGGTGTGGTTGGTCTGGAGGGGGAGGATCTTGTAGGTGGTCTTTGTGGAGCTGTAGTTGGTGATTGGCTTTGGAGGGGGTTGAATTCTCTGTCCAGAGCAATGGACAAGTTGTACCAGGCATTCAGTTGTTCTGGGATTCCTCTGGTGGAGCAGGCTTTTCTGATGTTTTGATCAATCGTCTTTGAAGTAATGAAGAACAATGGCTTCTGGCCAATGTCTAAGATTGCCAGCAACTCTTCTGAAATCCCATACAAATTGTTTGAGCGGCTTGTTGCCCTGTTTCATTGTTTTTAAGGTGGTTTCACATTCTGCAATTAGGTCATCATCTTGAAACCGGTTGCGAAGCAGTGTTATAAATTGTGAACATTATTCAGTTCTGGTGCATGTTCATTGTATAGCTGTGCTATCCACTCTGAAGCTAGCCCCACATTCATTCCATCTGAGATGGCGTTGATTAGGCTTCTTTCTGATGGGTATAGATGTCTATATTGTTCAGCGTAAGCCTCAATTCTGCTGAGAAAGTAAGCCAGGTGGTGTGGATTCCCATCAAAGGTTGGTTTGAAAGGGGGAAGGGTTGGTGGGGGTGCAGGGGTTTAGCTGGCCTGCTTGCGGCTGCAGAGGGATTTGCGGGGGTGGGGCTGCTGCTGTTGTAGCTGGCTGTTGGGCTGCAAAGGGGGGCGGCATTCCCCCTGGCTGCTGAGCAGAAGGTCCTTGAAACGCTTCAGCAGATGAAACAACCATCGGCGTGAGGCCCACAGGAAAGGAAGGGGCTGAACTAGCTGGTTGCCATTGATACTGAATCCACCCTTGTCCCGGATAGAACGCCCACCCAGGCGGGATAGAAGCTGCTGGAGGCAGCGTAGGCCTCTGCTGGCGGGAAAGATCAATTGGAGGGGGGAGTTGCGTTCCCCCCCAAGCTTCTGGTGCTGCCTGAATTCCCTGCCGTTTGAAAGAGGGAGGGGGGGTTCTCTTGCGTTCATCGGAACGGCTTCGAGCTTCAGTAATTTCTCTCTCTCTGGTGGGAGGGAAGGTGAATCTAGGCTGAGCTAAAGGCTCTCGAGGTCTCACCTCCAGCCGCTCAAAAGTTTCAGGGAGGTCTAATAGAGACTGGGATTTCAGGGGGTTTCTCAGGTCCCAATCCAGGGACTCTCCCGATTCTCCAGGTTTTATTGCCCTCCAGTGAGGTTGAGAAGAGGGAGGGGGCTCTCCATTCCCCCCCGGGGAAATGTTTTCTCCCGACTGGCAGCTCACCCATGAATCAGAGTCCTTGGGGCGTGCTCCAAGCGGACAAGCAGGCTCTTCCTTTTCGGGGCTTCGGGTCCTGTCGTCAGATGGGAAATAGGTGACTTCTATTAAATCGTTAGAATCCTGTTTCGTGGCTCCTTCTACGCTTTCAACTTGCTGCTCTTCCATCTTCACTGGGTCTTTGCACCGCTGTGGAGGTTGCGGAGACTGGGGCCCAGCACCCCTCTAACGGGCCCCCTCTGAGAGAAGGAGAGGGTACCGTTAGCAAAAGAAAGTTTTTAGAGTTTTGGGAATAATGTCAAGGTTCCAGAAATACCTCTTCTGCGTAAAAGAAACTCAGAGGCATTTTTTCTTTTTCTCAGAGTCCTTTACTAGCATGAGGAGACTGGCACACGATGAGTGCAATTCCCAAAACTGAAGTTCCGGATTCGTTTCCCCAGTTATACAACCCCCCCTAGTCCCACCCCCCTGACCCCTCTGATGATCACACGGTCCCACGTTCTTCCAGTTCATTCGAGTAACTTCTTGCCACTCTTCCTGCAGACGTGAACACCATCCGACCTTGACCCTTTGAAGAATGTTACCATACCCCTCAACCCCCGCTCCTCCCCTCAGGATAAAAATGTGGCAGCGTCTGGAAACCTAAAGTTTAATATGGTTTCCAGGCCTGACACCTTCCTTCCTTCCTTCCTTCCTTCCCCTCTTTCTTTCTTTCTTCCTCCCTCCCTTTCTTTCTCTTTCTTTCTTTCTCTCTCTCTCCCTCCTTCCTTCCCTCTCTCTCTCCCCCTTTCTTTCTCTCGCTCTCGCTCTTTCTCTTTCTCACCCTCCCTCCTTTCTTTCTTTCTCTCTCTCTCTTCCTCCCTCCCTCCCTCCCTCTTTCTCTCTTTCTTTCTCTTTCTCCCTTTCTTTCTTTCTTTCCCTCTTTCTCTCTCCCTCCCTTCTTTCTTTTTCTTTCTCTCTCTCCCTCCCTCCTTTCTTTCTCTCTCCTCCTTCCTTCCTTCCTTCCTCTCTCTCCTCCTTCTTTCTTTCTTTCTCTCTCTCTCTCCTCCTTCTTTCTTTCTTTCCCTTCTTCTTTCTCTCTTTCTCTCTCTCTCTCTCTCTCTTTCTCCCTCCCTCTCTCTATGCAGAAGGACCGAACCTTGGCCACACCAAGCCAAAAGCCTGCAGTCCTTTGGCACATCGGGACTTGGGGTGAGCAGTAGCTTCCCCAACCTGGCGCTCCCCATGTACGGAGCGGGGGAGAGAGCCCACCCCATGCCCAAGATCCCACCCATCAGGAAGGAGCAGGAGGGGGGCTCTGCTCTTCCCCAGTCCCCTGCCCCTTGCCCCCCCAACCCTTCCGCAACTCAGCTTTTCTTGCACAAGCAAGAAGTTCTATCCCCATGAAAGCGCTCTCAGAGTTGGCGCTTCTCTCAGCTGCACCCGCCGCCCCCACTGGCTCCTTTTGCACAGCTCCCTTCCCCAGTTTCCTGGGTCAGGGGAGGGAGAGGTAGGCGGGGGGGGTCTCCCGCCTGCTTTCCTCCGGGATGCTGCCCGCCTTCCTCCCTCCCTCTCCTCGGGGGCCGGTGCCAGCCAGTACCTGCCACTGAGAAGGATCCAGTCTTTGAGGCTCCATTCCGGCACCAGCCACCACAGGCTGCAGATGGAAGTGGCGAAGAGAGCTGGGAAGAAGACCAAGCCCAGGGCCAGAGTCTGCCACATCCCAATGGGCCTCCGGCTTGGCTCTGCTCTGCCCAGCCTCCAGGAGCTCCTGGAGCCTTTCACTCGGCACTCCCCCACAGTGGGGCAAGAGGCAGGGACACCCTCTGGAGCCAGATGCTCCCCGCAGCCCAACACCTGCCTTGCCCCACCCTGGCCGGCTGTTTGAGCGAAGGGAAGAAACACTGTGTGCACCTCCTGGATCAGCGCAGCCCCCATGGGCCCCCCTCCCCGGAAACCCCCTGACCCTTCGGAAGGGCAGCCTCCGCTTGAGCGTCACCTCATGATGGTGCACTTGCCCATCACGTCGGCTCCGGCGTAGCAAGCGACCTCCGGCTAAGGAGCAAGAGAGCAAGGCAGAGAAAAAGCAAGGAAGGCGGCTTGGGTGTGTGGCTCCTTTAAGACTTGTGGACTTCAACTCCCAGAGTTCCTCAGCTAGCAAAGCTCTGGGAGTTGATTGGTCCGCAAGTCTTAAAGGAGGCAAGTTTGAAGATGCCTGGAAGCGATGGGGCAGCAGCAGTGGTCGGGCGGCAGGGCAGCGGTGGCGGTGGGGGCGGCGGGGCAGCAACAAACATGGCGGCTGGGGTGAGTGACCGGGAACCAGTTTGGGGGCGTGGCCAGCCATCTTTTACTACCGGTTCTGCGAAGTACTAAATATTTTTACAACCGGTTCTCCCGAACCGGTGAGAACCAGTAGCAACCCACCACTGCATGGCTTGTTTGTTTAGAAAATGCAATATTCTTTATAATGAATAAATTACAATAATGCAATATTTATCAATATTACTTTTTTCAGCTGAAGGTTGAAGTGAAACAAGAATGTTTAAAGCACAATGATCTGAAATTATATTCCATCTCTAAGCCCAAAGACAAAGTTTGGAAGCATCTGCCAAATCAATAAAAATAGAACTGCATAGATTTCAATTGAAATAAACAAAGTTCAAGATCATATTTTTTGCTTCCTACTCGTCTGATACTAGTTTTCTTTCAGGTAAGAAAAAGTTTAAATGTTTCTTTCTACTTGATAGTGTAAAGCTAAATTTAGTAGTAACCATATTCTTTTGTTGTTCTTTTAAGAAAAGACTGATCATGAAGTTTTGTAATTACAATCAGGGTGTGGATTTTTTGGGGGGGGGGTTTGTTTTTTTTTTGTTTTTTTGATGAGAAAAAAGCTGATGAGAATAAAAGGCTAGTTGAGGTTCTTTGTGATCATGTGTTAAGAATCTGATACAACGAATAATAAATTCTGAAGTAACTTCTGATTTCACTGGAAATAGGGAGAGGGAACTTTGAAAAGTAACTCATTTCTTTTTATTTCAGGTTTTCTTTATTGAGTATAATTTTATTTTGTATTTATGAGGTTTTAAAGAAGGTGTAGATATCATATCAACTAAGAGGAATTCTCAAAAACCTATATGTCAGGTGTGAAGGATCCGATATGAAGATACAAATTAACTGATGTATAGCTAAAATTAATTTTCTCTACTAACAATTAGTTCCTGGTTAGAACTAGATAAGGGCTAACAGCATTCAAAGAGGGAGGCGGTTGGATTTAGTTCACCTGTGAACTTATGTAGCAATTCTAAACTGATGCTTCTTTTAAGTCCTTTTAACTCCTCCCCTGACTCTGGCTCTATCCTACACTATAAGATGGAGAAGACTGAAATGAAAATGGCCATGCAATAGTTTAGTTACTTTTGAGACAGAAAAATACCTGAAGTTGGTCAACTGAGTTTCAAAAGAGGACACGAAAAACATTATCACTGTGTTGCAAGTAAAAAGTTTTAATAATGGATAAAAGAAAGCTAGATGTTGCTGTATATTATTCTGATTGTACACATTTGAACAAGCCAGAATCTATGATATGAATGGCATATTAACAAGCAATGGATGAAATGGTCCATGGTTATTCATCAATGCCTACTCATTAATTCAGGGCTGCCAACCTAATGGCCCGTGGGCTGGATGTGTCACGCGCTGGCCACACCCATGCCCAGTTTAGCAAAGGGGAAAAAAGTCCCGATACGTAACGTGATGCTACCATGACGATGAGAGTTTGACAGCCCTGCATTAGACCAACAGGCAGAATTGAAGTAGTGGGAAACAACATGCTGTACAACAGCCATTAAACTACGTTGGTTTTCTAACATGTGAACTCCATTAGTATTTGCTGCCATGAATTTCGCACTGTCAGATATATCAACAAAACATATTTTTCACTTTCCCATATAAAAATACTTACAGTGTAAATTAAGCAATGCCTTAGTAAATATACATAGGAAGACATTCAAGTCATTCATATACAAGGGTCACCTTGATAACAAGCATACATTGGAAATAGCCCATTGATTCAACACTCATGGGATTCTGCATAAATTCAATAAGCAAATTTCTTTGCCCATAAACTTTGTTGCTTTGAGATGACAGGAAAGAGAGCCATTTGCTTAATTAGAATGGTTAAGCTTTGACCTTTATATAAGCACCACCCTTCTGCAGATGTTAAAGCATTTTACAAGCATTAATTAGTTGAATATGCGAACACTGGAAGCTTCCTTATTTCGGGTTAGATTAATTGTCTATCTAGTCTATTACTCTGAATGTGCACACACACCCTAACAGACATTTATGCATGGATGGGGAACATATGATCCTTCAGATATTGTTTGACAGCAGTTCCCATCACTCACCACTATTGATCATGCTGGCAAAGTTGGTAAGCATAAGTTCAAAAGTAGAATGCCAACATGTTACCCATTCCTAATCTAGAAGTTTGTTCGACTCTATGAATTGGTTTATAAATGAACACAACTGGAATAATAATATTATGCAGTCTAAAATTGCTGGGGAAAATGTAATCATTTTGTTTAATTCAAAATGAAAACTCATTCTTTTAAGAAACAGTTCAAGAGACAAAAACAATTTAGGTCAAGCTATCAAGGGAATTATTGTGAAAGCTACAATGAAGACACTTCACATGTACAGATCATTTAAAGTATTGATCTTTGGCAGTCCGTTTCAAACTTTACTTGTTCTGTTAAGTAAAGTGGGATCAAAAATAAAGAATATCCTTTTAATTTAATTCCATCTGAGAATTAATACAAGCTGTGGACATTCCACGAGAAAGTGAGGAGTAAAAAAAATAATTGGGTGGGGACTCAGCGACATACTCATTGTTCTTCCATTTAATGCCATCTCTCCAAAATGCTTCAATGGTGCTTTTCTACTCATGCAAGATTAACATTTTCCACTATTTACATTTATTGTAATTTGGTTTTCAGGCATTCTAAGATCATGTATAAACCTCCCCAATCAATAACCTTCCTTTATAATTCTAAATAAACAATGTCAAAGAAAAGCTGTCTGCCATCGGAAGAACCATTTAGGCCTAAAACATAATCAATGGGTGTCATTAGAAAATAAATATATTGTCAATTTCAACAAAGTAGTTATATTTTCTTATAAAATTCAGAAATGCGGCTTTCAGATTTACATCTCAGAAGCACCATATTTCAAGAGAGACATTTAAGTCATCGTTATTTTTTTTATCTTGTCAAAGAACCTGGGCAAGTCTAACTGATCCATCTTATTGAAACCAATTTTAAATAACTGTTAAGTTCTCCTGTTTGAGTCAATTGTACAGAACACATGGGCACTTGCTATTTAGCAAATCAGCCAAATTTTGCCAACTCAGAATAAACTTTTCAAGGAGATTCCCTTGAAAAGCTGAATTTCTTCAGCTGAAATTCCATTCCAGATTGATGACCCAAAATTCATGGATTTTAAATTCATATACCCCATCCAAATTTATTCAATATTTTCTCATAAGATGCAAACACTCTATCATAAAATGAGAACACCACAAATGAGAACACCACAACGATGTTAGATATGTGTAATGTTCTTTACATATACAAAGTTTAATATTGAACATGATGCTTCCTGATCATATTTGGCTGTCAGATTTCTCTTGGCTTTTGATTAGCATACAAATAACATTTATTTCTGCATTCCTAAAAAGAAATTCATTGCACTGTACAGCTGTGCACCACTAAGTGACCAATATGTTTTCTAATTCTTATGATGGGCATGATGAAGAGTTAAAAATAATGTTTTTTTCTAGTTTAGGGGGAATAAATTTATTGTGATTGAAGCAAGAATCTGATAACTTTTAAGTAAGTTATCTGTACTCAAAATTAGTATTTAGGTAAATTAGTATTAAATTTCTAATAACATGCTATAATCCCAAGAATATTTTTTTCCAACAATAATTCCCCAGAAAGACTTAAAGGGCACTTTTATTATCTAGGAAGTTCAGTGTTTCCCCAGGTTCATTTAAACAGATTGATTATTAAGTAATAATTTCCTTTCCTTTAGTTATGTTTTTCAGAGAAAGCAAAATTTGGACTGCAGACCATTTGCTCTGTGATAATTGAGCAGACTATGATGGGAGGATCCTACAGGGAAGTGTTATAAAAACTGAATTCACAAACTGAATTGTTTGTGAATATATATACACAAACAAATAACAAGATGTCCTCGCGGTATAAATGAATATAAAATTAGTAAACACTTGGTCACTGTGAGCCCATTAGGAAAGAAAAGATTGAAATCCCATTTGCCAGAAATCTCCAGAGGTCCTGGAGGACAGTGCAAATCCAGTGCTATAGATATTCTTTGGCAACCTATACTCTTTCTATTTTTTCCTTGTGATAATGATGGTATGGAGCCAAAGGAAAATCTGGGTAACAATCCTTCTCCAAATGCTAGTGTTACAAAAATCCCTGTTCCTGAATCAGAAAAAAACTCTATGATTTTTATTTTAGCAGAGATCCCTCACCAACAAACAGGAATCTGGGAGTGAAATACTGATTGAGATTATGATGCTGAAATGTATGGGATTATTTTTCCTATGAAAATTGCTTCCTTAATATTCTCCATTATGAAGCATAAATATTTAATAGAGAAAAAAGAGATATTTGTAACTTAAGATCCTAGCTACTAAGTAATCTATTTCTGTGTTCTTTTTACCATTCATTCACGCTGGTCTGCAAACTATTTCTGTAAAACAAAAGACAGATAGTACATTTTAGAAATTTGGTGCTGGAATATCATTTTATTCTAACTAGTACTGTGCTGAACCATAAATCTCTCCCACTCTGTGGACATCTTTCTAGTCACAGTCTTCAATTTATTTCAAAAGTCTATTTACTTCACCATGCTTCTAGTTTTAGAATGCCACTGAATCTGTTCCTAGAGACTTTTACATTTAAAGGAAAAATTAAGGATTATAAATGTATCTAACTGGATTTTCAGTCATGTCAGCATAATGAAAGTAGATGAGTATGTTGAAATTCAGTTGGAAATAGATACAATTGCCAGCTGTAGAATAATTTACAATAGAAGCTAGTATAGAATATAAAGTTGTCTTTGCTGTGTGTTAGATTTGTATGTATAATATTCTCATCCCCATTCTGCTCTTTTCTTTAATATGTTCTTTTTGTATATTGCTCAAAACTGGAAAGAGAACCATGGAAACAATCATCCAAGCAGTTGTAGATCCCAACCTCATTTCATTTCAATAGGATTTAACAAAAACAATATTCCCTTTCAAACAGCATTAAATGAAGCAAAAAGTATTGTGCTGAAGCTGTGTCCGGTGGACACCACCATATCAGACAGATCCAAAATCCATGTATTTGATTTGATACTGCTAATGTCAGTGAAACTTAGTTTTGGTAAATAGAATAGACTTGCACAGATTTTTCATCAAGACCGAATCTGAAATCAGAAAATAAGAAACAGTGAGGAACTAAAACTAAAACAGATTTGTTCGTGTCTAGGGTAATGATATTTACTTTTAGATTAGATGCATATAATGTAGCCCAAAGGGTTATGGAATAAACTTTGAGGATAAATAGATGATTACATCAGCATCTTTAAATCCAAAATGCTAAAGTTTTTTTTAATTGATTTTCTATTAAATATATATTTTAGTGTTTTATAAACATCATGTTGTCTGGGTATTTAATTTGCTGAACAATAAAATTACAAATTAATCTCCACCCCTTTTTTCCAACCATTGGTAAAATAAATTCTATGTTTCATAATATTCATTTTGAATCCATTTCTGCACAATCTAGTATCTTCTTAACTATTTCTTCATCTCGCATTTTCAAATACTGGAAAAATGAAGATATACCATGAGACAAATGCTAAAGTTTCTGGTTGAAAACTTGGGGAGGTAATACTGAGAGAATGCTAGGCTGGACTGCGTATTTCCAGATTATTTAGAATATCTGCAACTGGCATTTTCATGGCAACCTCCAAATCTACTTTTATCTTTATTTATAAAGATTTCTTTGTGTCCTTGAAAATTAAAGTACTGAACACCCACACCATTTCCACTAAATCTTCATAATATTTCAGCCACAACAAATATCAGCTGGAATGATTTGGTATCAAAAAGCATTTTTAGGCTTGTTGCACCTTTTAATTCATGATCCTATTTATGAGACATGAAACCCTTGGAGTATCTATAAGGACCTCAGCGCATTAACCAAAGTCAAAGTTTCAACTCATTACATATTTAAGGCAACTTTTCTCCAAAGAGTTCAATGTAATATATATGCTTTTCTTTACTTTTTTTTTCTCTTCCCAAATTGGTGCCATATTTATGAGATAAGTTAGCTTGAAAAACTAGTAAAAAGTTACCTATTTAGGTTGCCTTATCATTCCTGATCCAACACTTTGACCTAGTGATGGTGGATGGCATCAAAGCCAGTGCACTACTTCAGTCGTTATTATTAAATTGATTGGAACAACTTTCTAAAACGGAATCTTGCAAATATGATCTTCATAATTGAAATTGGAACATATGTGTGACATTGGAAATTGTTCCTATATTATAGTTATCTGATATAAAGGCAGCCTGTGAAAAGAAAAGTTTGTAGCTGTTGCCATGTACAAAATGCATCAGAATTAAACTGTCCTGATGCAACTTCAGATTCTGAAATTCCTTGCTTGTCAAAATATTGGCTCTTTTCATGGAATATTTTTAAAGTAGTAATTCATCATTACCAGAAATTGAAATATGTAGATCGCATGAGATGAATGATATATGTGGTCTCTGAAATAATAACTTGAATGGCCTGTTCTTTTAAAATGGTGGATTGTCATGCAATATATTTCTAATCTTAAAATTTGATTTAACAAAACAACAAAAATATCCTTGGATCTCTCAGAGTTGGGCCATTAATCCATATGATTTTAGCCTGTTTTATTATTGTACTTCAGTCTGAAATTTATAAATTTGATTACATTGGTTAGTGCATTCATCTTGAATAGATGAAATTCATTAACTTACTAAGATTTATGGATAGTTTATTTATTAAATAGTGAAAATAAGCATTATAAAACATTGGAATATTGATAATTCCATTTGTATGTACAAAAGAAAAAAACAAGGATTTTCAAAAATTTTGGTCATATTTAAATATTTTTATTATTATACATTGTTGTGTAGTTTCCTTTTTCCATATGAAATCTAGTGTTCCTGATTTTCCTGTAAATCAACAATAAATAGTCTAGTGGTTTTGAAATGTCCTGGAATTATATTATATTTCTTCTTTTACTACAGTTCTATTACTGTTTATTTTTTTAGTGTGTATGATTGTCTATTATTGCATGAAGTAGTAAAAGAAAGCTATGGCAAAACCTACAAAGTCTAGAAGGTGCCTCTATTTATTTATTTAATGTACTATTGTCCATTCTGATTAGAAGCAGTCTTACTCCAGGAGAACGATATAAATCTTTTACTTAACAAGCTTTTGCTATTTATTATCCGAAGTATCCTTGGATCTTTTTCAGGCAAAGTATGCATTCTGTCACTTTTCATGAAGCTATTTAACTGTTTTTAATCCAATATGGTGATTAATTCTTGAGAAATGTAACACATTAGGATCTAACAACTAAGGTTGACAGTTGTTAGCATATTGTCCACTGTTATGCATAGATCATTTGAATGTCTTGATGGCCCTAAGGAGGAGGTGGTGAAACATTTTCCAAAAACCTGAAAGTAGCTTATGGAAACTGCACATCTAGACAGGGAAGATTGTCCTTTCAAAGTCAATGGCTATTTGTCCTAGTTCTACATCCACTAAACAAAAGATGTGCATTTGTGATTAGTCTGGTTTATAGAACTGCCTTTCAGCTCTGTAGATATTTACAAAGGGATATTCAGATTTATTTACACAGAGAGAGAGTTTAATAAAAAAGATTAATCAACTGGCTTAGCCCTTGAAATTGTTAATAAGACAGATCAACCCCTTTAAGCCTATTGTGCCTTCCGATTGCCATTTTGGCTGGGAATTCTGCAAGGAGTTCAGCAAACACCTTGGACAGTTCTGGATTGGGACAAGGTCCCCTATCCCATGCCATCTGAAAGATAATGTATAATTTTTCTACAACACTGCAAATAATTGCTGGGGATGTGGCATTCTGGAACCTAACTGTATTTCACAATCTTTAAACCGATATGTGGAACAAAAGGGAAGCTGAAGAAAAAGTCACTAAGTAATTTTCCCCTTCTGATCCTGGAGAGCAGGGCAAATGCCTTTCTGTATAATGCAGATCCCTGAACAGCTATTTCTCAGCTGCCATTTTATGTTGCTATACCTTCCATGGCAATTATATCAAATCACACTGGCATTACAAAGATTTGTGGCCCTCTCATCCTTTCACATCATTGACAGCTCCAGGGATGCATCTGACGTTTTCAGTAGCCTCACTGCCTGTGGTGAGAGAAATGCATACTGCTAAATTTTTATTCTAGAATTCAAGCTGCTTTCCCTCAGTCTTGGGCTCTGTGGTTTTTAATTTCTCCCTGCCTCATACATTGTATCGGAATCACCAGCCAATATTGTTAAACTGTCAGGTGGTCTACGCTGCCTCTGAATTTTATCGGTAGAAATAAATACTATGGCATTAAAGAGAGAGGGGGAAATGACAGAAATGATGTCTCTTGGTTGAATTTGACAAAAGGAGATGCAAAGGAAAATCTTCGCAAACTTTAACATGATTTTTTAAAAAACTAACAAAAATAATAATAATAAAAGGTTGGAAGAGAATATTCAGGGTGATTTATTGCACATACAGAAAGGGATGCCAGCCTGCTTCCCAAACTTGAACTGAGTTCAAGGGAAAGAGAATTTAAAATCCCAGAAAGAAGAAATATTTCCAAATTAATGGCATTGCCCGAATGCCTTGGCTCTTTGCACCCCACCAGGAAGGTTTATTATTTTCTGGTAAAATGTTGCTAGAATGAGGAGTGGTATTCAGTGATGCGTCAGAGCTGCTCTTTGAAGACATTAAAAAGCTGAATGCACAACAAAGAACAGATGTTCCAGCATGCTTTATTTATGCACCCATCAGCAATCTTCCAATGACCACAAAACACAGGCTTTCTTTCTTTCTTTTTTTCCTGAACACTGCACAATATTATTTTCTGGTCAACCTTATTCTATATCTAATTTTTCCTCATGGCTGAAGAGAATAGCATTGTATGTGTGGAGGGGTGTGTGTATGTGTGTATGTTTAAAAGTCAGTGTTCATCGAAAGAGGCTTCCATAGAACGGTAAAACAGGTGTGGATTCTACAATTAGATCATACTGGGGGGAGCATAAGAGGCAGAGAAAGAGAGTCATACAGAGGGTAATAATGGTGGTGAATTTTTCACAGTAAATGCTGCACCATAGCGACCGGCAACAATGAAGAATAAGAGGTATTAGTATTAGGGTGATTATTTTTAGTTTATGGACTCATTTGATTGAACACTGCCATAAGGCACCGTTAACGTGTGTGCAGTGCTCGCCAGCTGTAGAAAACACACTTGTTTTACTGGCGCTTAGCAGAGAATCTCATTGCTTCCACCCCCTCAGTTTGCAATTGGAACAAAAAGTAGTGATTAGAAAGTAGGCTGGGATGCAGATGCAACTATATGATAGACTAAAGGCCTGGTAGGTTTTATGAAAGCCTCGTCTGGATGCACACTTTTCAAATCATTCTATTTATCTCCATTTTGTATTTGTTGGTAGGAGGATTTTTTATTACTATTTTTTTAAAGATAAAATTAAAGAGCAATGAAAGGAGAAAGAGAAAAGCATCATATGTACTGTATAGCTAATACGATAACATGAAAATGCTTGATAGAAAGCTTTTGAATTTGTGCTCTATCGGCTTTAGTGATGTGCAATAAGCCAGACAATGGTTGGGATGAGTTTATTTTTAATACAATTAATTGTCAGAAGTATTTCAGCCAAGCATGTAGCAGGTACATTATCACTCTTCTGCTAAAAATCATTGAAAGTATGATTTTTATACTCTCTGTTAATGATCCACTGGTTCAAAAGAGAATGTAGCACTGATGAAGCATCCTAGAATTAATAAAGAAAATAAGCCTGATTTCATATTTTATTAATATGTAAACTGGAGATTATATTTAAATGGAAAAATGTATCGATTTTATTTGCCATATCTTCCAGCACTTGCTGATATTTGTAGTGCCCATACTGTATCTCTTTAAATCAAATATTTCAGAAGATGTCTCCTTAAATAACTTGTATTCACATAAGCAGCCGTTATTGACCTGTGTCTAATTTTATTTGCAGGGCAATATCTAAATATTCTGCTCATTAAAAAAAAGAAAAGGAAAAACAGCATGGAGCAAAACTTATTTTAAAGCCAAAGCAATTGTGGCAAATAATCACATGCAATTTTAAAGAAAATAACGGGGAATAGAATCAGGTTCTAGAACTAGAATATTCTCCAAATTCTTCACTGTTATCCCACCCAATCAGAGATGTCGCTCCTTTAAAAAAAAATAGGCAACAAATGGATTCATTTGTCCATGTTTAGATCCAGGCTACCTGATGAACAGCCTCATCCCACTAGAAAAAGTCCATCCTACTCCTTCCAGCAGGGAGGGCCTACTTTGGATCCTGTCAATCAAAGAATCCTGTCTGACGCACTCAGAGGAAAAGCTTTCTCTGCTACAGCATCTGCCCTTTGGAACATCTCATCATAAGGTCTGCCTCTGCCCTCTTATTCCTCAGCAGGAGGCTAAAGACTTGGCTCTGCTAATTGGCCTAGAGACCAAATGCGGGAATTCCATATTGGAAGTGGGCTGTTAGATTGATTGTGGACTCCCTTGTTCTCTGCTCTCTACCCATCCATCTTTCTTTTGTGGCAATCATACTGTTGTATTATTGTGTTCTTTCTCATTGGTTATTGGCTAGATAAGTGGAAAATAAATAAATAAAGAATCTGCACAGAACAGATTAATTATGGCTGTCTATGCAACATCTCCTGCATCAAATTATAGGAGGAGGAAATCACTCATTTACCATATCTAGTTATCATCATTTCTAAAATTGATCTGATTCATTTCAGTCTGGGATCTAATATTGGAGGGCATAGTAATGAGGCCAAAAAATTGCTCAAGATTTGCCTTTCCTAGCTGATAAAATCAGCTTTGTTGGAATTGTCCCAATGGCTAAAAAATTAATGACTCCTTCTTGAGTGCATGATGTGTTCCTTCATGCTTAAGAAAGGAACTTAAAAGGAAAAGATCTTTGTATCTATATGGCATTTTTAAAATTTCCATTCGTAGAACTTGTGGCCTCATAAATTGAGATGCAACATAGAAATTAATTTTTTAAGCTCAACTAGTGGCTTTATTGAAAATTAGCAGTGAGTGGGAGAATGGAAGGGTTGGCATGAGGAATGTACGTATCCTGCCATCCCCGGAAAACCACTAGCCATTCCAAGGTCACACAAAGGAATGCAGGAGGCAGGACTGCTACCCAAACAATTTGTTAGCACCTAATTGGGCATTCTTTGTTAACCAGTGGGGTGGATGGGATCAAGGGAATGTTAACTATATGCTCTGGGCATGAAAATCTCAGATCCAGTTTTGCTTCTTCTGTAACCACCTGGCTTTTAGTAAAGTATACTTTTGGATAACCATGAGTCTGAGAGACTTTCTTTTCTAACTGACCAAGTTGGGGTGCTTGATAGCTACACTTAAAACTTGATTATGGTCCCCTATATTTTTCTTAGATCTCTCAGCAGCTTTCAATGGTATTAAATATGGTATCCATTTCAACATCTGCAAGAACTGGGCTTTGAGGCCATATTTTACAATGAATCCAGTCTTTCCTTTATTTTATTTATTTCCTTTCATTTAGGGAATTACTGTTTAACATTCGATTTATTGAAGTACGGTATCCAGCAGAGCGGTGTCTTATTTCATTTGATGTTTAATATTCAGAATTTTGGAGTGAGATTCCATATATCACTTTATAATGCCTTGGTAAGACCATACTTGAAATACTGAATCCAGTTTTGATCACCACAATGTAAATAAGATGTGGAGACTCTAGAAAGATTGCAACAAGAGCAGCAAAGGTGATTTGAAGACTGGAGACTAAAACATATAAAGAATGGTTGCAGGAATTGGGTATGTCTAGTTTATTGAAAAGAAGGACTAGGGGTGACATGATAGCAGTGTTCCAATATCTAAGGGGCTGTGAAAAAGAAGAGAGAATCAATGTATTTTTGTAAGTAACTGAAGGCAGAACAAGAAGCAAGGGATGGAAACTAATCAAGGAGAGAAGCAACATAGAACTAAGGAAAAATTTCCTGACAGTGAGAACAATTAATCAGTAAAAGTTGTGAATCCTCCAACACTGGAAGATTTTTTTTTAGAAGAGATTGGACAACCATTTGTCTGAAATGGTATAGGGCAGTGATGGCTAACCTTTTTGCTATTGTGTGCCAAAAGCGGGGGGAGTGTGGGGGGTTGCGCACGAGCGTGTCCACACCCATAATTCTATGCACCCCACCCTCCTGTGTACCCCCCTGTGCACCCCACTGTGCTCCCCCCACTTTTGCACGTGATGGCACAGTGGACCCGGTAGGCCTGTTTTTCACTCTCCTGAGGCTCCAGAGCCTTTCTAAGAGGCCAGGGAGGGTGAAAACAGCCTTCCCAATCCCTCTAGAGGCCAAAAATGGCCATTTGCTGACTTCCGGTCCCACAGGATCAGACAGCCTCCAAGGGAGTGAGGAAGGTCGTTTTCCCCCTCCCAGCCTCCTAGAAAGGCTCTGGAGCCTGGGGAGAGTGAAAAACGGGCCTACCAGTCCCACCGGAAGTCAGCAAATGGGCCGTTTCTGGCCTCGGGTGTGTGTGTGGTAAAAGCCATTTTTGCCCTCCCCACCCTTCTAGAAAGGCTCTGGAGCCTGGGAAGAGTGAAAAATGGGCCTTTCCCACCCACCCCCGGAGGCCCTCTGGAGGTTGGAAACAGCCTTTTTCCTGACTTGCAGTGAACCCAGAAGGCCTGAAAATTACTTGGCCAGCGTGCTGGAGCTAAGCTTGTGTGCCCACTGATACAGTTCCACGTGTGCCATAGGTCGCCATCACAGGTACAGGGCTTCCTTCCTGAGCAGGAGGTTGGACTAGAACACCTCCAAAGTCCCTTCCAATTCTGATATACTATATATGCTGCTGACATTCAACCTACCATTATCTGTTTTCAAACTGTGAGAAGGCAACCAGAATCCCTGAAAGCTATCTAATCGGAATAACGTGTTGCATGAGGAAAATTAAATCCAGAGAAAATGGAGGTGATATTAATAAGGAAAGAATTTGTCTTCGAGGTAGAGATGAAGCTTATTTGAGATGGTGCTGCACTCCCTCAATTTTGTAGTTTAGGAATGTTCCAGATTTCACTGTATTTGCAGGTGGTGACAAGGATTTCATTTGTAGAACTGCATTTAGAATGACAACTGCAGCTTTTCTGTGCAGATTGAGCTTAGTACACTTATCCACATCTTGGTTACAACCTATTTTGATTGTTGCAAAGTTCTTTCTGAAACACACGTAGTGCTCGACTTACAACAGTTCATTTAGTGACTGTTTGAAGTTACAATGGCACTGAAAAAAGGACTTATGACATTATTTCACACTTATGACTGGGCAGTATCCTCGTGGTCACATGATCAAAATTCAGATTGGCAGCTGATTCATACCTGTGACGGTTGCAGTGTCCATGGATCATATGATCCCTTTTTGCATCCTTCTGTCAGGCAAAGCCAGTGGGGAAGCTAGTAACTGTGTTACTAACTTAACAACTGCAATGACTCACTTAACAACTGTGGAAAGAAAGGTTGTAAAATAGAGCTTATTCACTTAACAAATGTTTCCTTTAGCACCATAAATTTTGGGCTCAATTGTGCTCGTGACTCAATTACTACCTGTACTACTCTAATAAGTATCCCAAATTTGCAACTGACTGAACATGCAGATGCGAGACAGCTGACCATTCACTGTGTAGTAATCATATAATGTATACAGTAATCTGAATGATCTGCAGCAGCTTCCAGTTGCCTACAGAGCACAATTTAATATCTTTGTTATTACCTTTAAAGGTCTGAAGGGCTCAAGCCCATATTATATGTACGATAACTCTCCAATTATGAACCGCCCCCGTTAGTTTACTTCCATTCATGGAAGAATTTATTCTGAAAATGCCCCATTTTCAGAATCTTGATTGTTGGAAATATGGAAAAAGTGTTCTCCTTTATGTCTCCCCGGCTTCTAAGCTGATACATTTGTCTCTCCACCTTGACTCTGGTCTTCCTCTTCTTCTCTTTCCTTCCATCTTTCCCAGAAGAAGAGTAACTTGTTTCTCATAAAAATAGACATTCTGGCCTGGAAGTGATTATGTCCTAACTTGTTTTGGAGATTTACCTATTGGCTCTCTTTTCTTTTAGAAAAAAAAAGGCTATTAAACCTAATATGTTTTATCAGGACTACTAATTTTTATACTTCTTTGTATTAGTTTTTATGACTACTGACTGCTTTTATGTTTTTTCTTATAAACTGTATTGATGTAACTTTTGTTGCTAGTTTCATAAACATTTGTAGCGTGATTTTATTCTTAGTAGGCTGCACTAAAGATTAGATATAAATCTAGAGAAGAAAGAGTGACCATATTAGAAAGGGGAAATCACATCCTTATGACTGGCAGGTGCAATGAAGCAGAGTTTATGATTAAAAAATAATAGTTTATGATTTCAGACAGAGGAGTCATAAACTAAGAAACCACATTTTAGTCCAACAATGTTGTATTACATCAACCGATGTAAATAGTTCATGTATGGCCAAAGCTAGAACATTTCTGTTGGCTTGTAATTAGTAGTAAATGTCTAGAACAATCTACCTGATCCTGTTGTTAGTTTCTCTAATCCTCATACCTTTTACCATAAACTGTCTACCATGGACTTTTCATGTTTCTTAAGAGGGGGTGTGCATAAGCACACCAGCGTGCCTACCATCCCTGTCCTCCTGTTCCCAATTATATGTAATCATTCTATGTGTTTATGGCTATGTTTTGCCAATTTATATCCCTTTTTTTTGTGCCAAATTTTTTTCATGTGTCCATGTCTGTGTCTACGCTGTTACTTGTTTTCTTGTATTTGTTAACAAATAAAATAAATAAATAAATAAAAAATAATTTAAAGTCAAGCAAACTGCAAATCCCAATCAATGTGTTTTGTAATGGTAGTGTTGGTAAGAGGAAAATAAAGAAAGCTTACATAGATTGGTTCATTCAAGGTTTAGTGTTTTTAACTTACCATGATTTGCTGGCTTGTGAAAGGAAAAATGGCTTACAAATTATAACATAAATTTTTCATCACACACTGCACAAGCCCTTAGGATGAAACCATAAAAGGAATAACACATTTTAGCTCTACTATTTGGCCAAGCAGACAAAAAAGATATGAAACTACTTAGAGAGCATATAGCCTGGTTCCCTGAATTCACAGGTTTGGGGAAATATTTAAAAAGTGGCAAATGAGAAATTAAGTAGTACTTAAGTAGGTAACTACATTTATTCACATAAATTTTACCCTTTGAGCTTTAGGAGGTTTTTTCCCTTCCACTTTACAAAGACATGAAGATCTCCAAACAGGAATACATGCCGTGAGGGAAGGAGAGATTTCAATATTTCTATTCCTTTGACAATCTGATTTACTTTATGTACTTCTCTCGTTTTCACATATTCCCTCAAATATTCCCCAAAAGGTTCTTCTTCATCCACCAAAAACCTGTTGTGTCTTGCCCGCTCTCACCGCAGCCGGGGTCTGCTTATCTGCTTCCGAACGCTGAAGAATGTCCTAGCATGCCTCCCGGCCCCAGCCTTGGCTCCATGCCCAGACAGGCTGAGGAGGGGGCATCTCCCGGCCCTAGCCCTGGCTCCATGCCCAGACAGGCTGAAGAAAAGCAAGTATCTCCAGCCCCCAGCTCTGGCTCCATGCCCAGGCAAATGGAGCAACTAGACCCCTCCCCCTCCTCCACAGCATGTGAGCCTGAGGAAGGTCAATTACCAACAGCTGCCGATTGGAGTGACCCTCGCGTCAGAAGACTTAATAGGCAGAGGCAACAGAAGGAAGGGAGGGGCAGGCCTGGATAAGTGCTGAGTCATGGAGCCACACCCCATGGCCTATATAAAGGATCTGCTTTCTGGCATTCTCTGAGTCAGGCAAAGTCTAAACATATCTTGCTGAAGTCACTTTCTGGTCTCCTGCCTGCCCTGAGGACTTTGCTAGGACTTTGGCAGAGCTGCAGAGGCACACCTGATTCGGATTTCCCTGACCCGGCCGTCAGCGGAGGAGTGGGACACGACAAAACCCTAGCCACCAGATTCCTTCATCTGGACAGGACATCTGGGTCAAAAATAACCGGTTTGGCTCACAAACACCTCACTTTTGCAAGAAATATGTGTCATTTTCTGGAGCCAATTATGTGAATAATATCATGTGCCTTCTGTACTGATGACATAGTGAATAGCCAAGGGCTACATGATGAAGGTAGAGACTGGGACTTTGTAAACATTCTGCAAAGGGCACATTATAACTTTTTCAATAAAATATATGAATATAAAATGGTGCAGTCAAAAAATATCCACAAGTACCACCTGGTAGAATAGAAAATCCCAGCCACCTGGTACCTAAAAATCTGTTATAATTACATTTTATTTCACACAGATGATAAAAAAATTGAGATGAGCTATATTATTTATGCTTATGATGTATCATTTTTGAAAACAACATGTTATATCCAGACAGTTCTGTCATCACCATGTCATCTGAAGAGTTGCTTTTATCATCACCACATATTGTTTTCACAGCATGCATTATTGACATGGGATTCTTACAATAGCTAACTCCTGAACTGAAACAAACTGACTTCACAGCAATTAAAGAAGTATGCTAACCTCCTTGCTATCACAACTTAGCTATGACCACACTTAAAAGATTCAGCTATGTGGCATAAGCACTTTGCATAATGACCTTCCATTTAGAATGATGAAAATAGTTAAAAGTTTAAGATTACTTGTTATGGTTCATTCCTAGGTGTTCTGTCTTGAAATATAAAATACAGGGGTATTTTTAGGCAACTCTTCAGGGAATCCCAGGGTAGCTATTCCAGAAGAATAGTATAGTTCTCCAGCACATTGTTGCTGATGCTTCCCAACAAGGATGCCTGCTTAGAAAAAAGGGGCAAAACTAGAAAAATCAAGATGACAGTCCTGAATGTTCTATTGAAGGAGTCATAGCTATCATTGAATGGTGTGTGTGTGTGTTTGTGTTTGTGTAAAAACAAGTTGGAGCTGTGATGTGATGGCTACCAAATTGCAATTGAATTTTCACCCACACACTGCAGATGTCCCAATTCAGGAAAAATAGTTATAGATAAATCAAGATGTATACCTTTAAAATCTGAAGATCCTAGAAATATAGGGAAAAATTAAATACAAGAAAAGCTGTAATGTGTTATCTTTGCATGTGTGTTTATAGGCCACCATATCAAATGAAATACAAAAAATGCAATATAACTGCAATATAAACCAAGAATAATCATCTGGTGAGCAGTTTGCCTTTTTTCCTGAACACAACCTTTGGACATATCAGAATGAAAATGGAAACTTATGTATCTGGGCTATACCATGTTTGGTTGGTGAGAAATCACTTATTTCAATTAACTCTGATACAACAGAATCTGTTTAGTGATGTCAAAAAGGTATTCTAATCTTGTTTTATTAGTTTTTGTGTACAGAGAATTCACATTCAAATATGTAATTTACAATTCTCTTCCTCCCCTAATTTTAAATGATGCAGACAGAAAAGCTGTTTATAATTTAAGATGGATGAATTTATCTAATACATAATGTGAAAAATTATCAACAGTCATGTACAATAGTCCTCCACTTAGAAAAGTTTATTTAGTGATCAGAGTTACAACAGCACTAAAAAAAGTGACATAACTATTTTTCACATTTATGATCTTTGCGGCATTCCCATGGTCACATGATCAGAATTCAGACACTCGACAATTGGCTCATATTTATGATGGTTGCAGTGTCCTAGGATCATGCGATCTGTTTTTGCAACCTTCTGACAAGGAAAGTCAATGGGGAAACTAAATCCACTTAATGACTATGTTGCTAACTTTAAAAGTGGCAAGAAAAGTCATAAAATGGGACAAAATTCACTTAAAAATATTTAGCTTAGCAACAAAAAATTTGGGCTTAATTGTGGTCGTAAGTCAAGGACTAACTGTAACAGTGGGGGTGATGGAAATATTTCTGCCCTTTCTAGCTGTTTCCTGATGTCTGTTCTTCCTTATTGCTATTGTGTTGTTGGCCTGGAGCAAGCCAAGAATAAGTCATAAATAAATAAAAATAAAATAAAACTTTTCAATAGATAGATATTGGCAAAGCATATCAATTTTAAATTAAATGTATCAATTTTAAATTAAATTAAAAGCTAGATATAAAAGTTCCCTTTTTTTGGTAGTGTTATAAATTTCTCAGGAAGGATGACAAGCATTAACAACTATTCAATCTGCAATCTTGAATAGACAAGTAACTTTTAAGGATGTGAAATGTGTTTTTTTCTAGAGCTATATCAAAGCAAAATGAACTATAACTATAGTTCATTTATAACTCTCTATAAGTTTAGAAAGAAATCGGCGAAGGGGAAAAAACAGATTCTTTTTTTCCACCTACCCTTCTTCTTGAAATACAACAGCTGTGGGTGGATCCGAAGTTGCAGGACACAGTTACATAAGATTGATACTCATGCATTTTGGCTTTCTTTACATGCCAGCTATCCAGGATTCCACCAGGTTTTGGGGGACACCACCAATAGTTGTTTTGCAGATAAAGAGTGTGAACATACATAATCAAACATACATAATCATGCCTTTCTATTGGTCACATACATAATTAATCCACCAAAGAACACAATCAGTTATTTTCCAAAACAGGCCTTGTGTCTGACCAGAACTGCCTTGCAAACTTTCTCTTTATAAATTATGCCATCGAAATCAATTTTTATAATATTCAGTTGTCCTATAACCTCTTTCTAAAATAATACTTTACTTTAAAAAAATGATTGGGTTTCAGAAGAACAGTGGGCTTGCATTTAGCAAAAGATGTAACATGTTAATCAAAACAAAACATGTTCGTGTAGCTAGTTAGATAAATATAACAATTAATGGATCAAACCCCATTTTATACACTGGTCAATAAAAAGGACATACAATTTGTTTGAATGCTTCTTCTTATAAATAATTCAATATCAGGGCAATCCAGAAAGGAGTGGAGAGTGTAAAAAGAAAAAAATCAAGATGGTGCACTGTAGAAGTAGTTCTCAACCTTTTCTTCACCACAGACCTCCTTTAAATACCTTATGGACCATGGCCACAGGTCACCAAATCTTAACTCAAGATTTAAATCATAACATTTCTTCAAGCCTTCTTCAAAGACACCTTGTGATGACAACATGGACCTCCCAGGAGTCTATGGACCTATGCTGTAGAACTAGAATACTTTACATAATCCCCTTTGAATGGTTATAAAAATGTAATTAATAAAAAAATAATTCTCATTCTTTTATACTTTAGCTCCTATTGCACAATTCTCTCTCCACTTCAGCAGAATCATGAAAATGATTTTAAAGGATGAATAAATAATGCAATTAAGACCGAGCCTTAGAACCAAACTCCTGCTGATGCCCAAATACTATCCAGAGCATTGTACTCCTATAAACCATTTCAGAGACCAACTATGAGCACTTGGATTGATATTGGTATACTAAGCACCATCAAGGCTGGTATTATTTACTGAAGTAACATTTCACCTTTTAGCAGAATGCTTACAGAAGGTATAGACAGATAGATATGCATATAATTATAGATACATTGGTAATTCTTTTTACACTAAAATGCATGTGCACCTTTTTCTAGCTACCTCTTTGTGGTACTCAGTATTATGTGAATTTAAAATAACTGTACATATTTTAATTTTTACTGGGATTGCCTAATTTTGTTGTTCTTCTTTTAAATCTAATATACCAGGAATGTTTAATACTAAACTACTAATCATAGTTTTAAATCAGAAAATGGTACAGAATGTGTGAGGGTTCCATGAGACCATTAGAGAAATAATTATCTCTGTATCACTGGAGAGAAGGCAGAACTTGACTGGGTTACTCCCAATTCTCATTGTAATAAGATAACTAAGTGCTGAAAATGTGCAAGTAAAGAAAGCTTGACTGTTCTAAAGAATATACTTATTTATACTGCAACCAACTGGCTATTTAATAGATAAGGCTAAACCAAACTATAGGCTTCATCATGGAAAAAAAATCAAAACTATATTATGATTCTTTTTTACTGCTAGAAATCTAAAATACAGCACTGTAATAATACATAAATAATACTCTAAAATGTTTAATTATTTAGAAAATGTATATGCCTCATAACTTATATATGAACACTGGGCAGCTAACAACAATAAATAAGACAGATGTAATAAAACTTCTCTAAATGAAAACAAAAGAAAATCCAGAATTAAAAGAATCATGGCAACAAGGCTTCAAATGTATGTTCAAGTTGTCTCTGAATTCTTGTCACCACCCTCCACTCATCAAGTCCCTCACTCATCAGGATTGGATTGCTAAAATAGGTCTTCTTCCTGCAAAATATTAGTGATGGATAAACCATAAAAGTCAGATAGTTTTCCTTTATTTTAATTAAGTCAATTAAACGTTTTTTAAGAATCAACTGAAGAATTCAAAAAAGAAAACAGGAATGTACATGATATGTGTTTTTAGTCATCTTTGAATCAGTGTCAAAATTATGGCAACCATCACGAAACCCACCATGCTTTTAACAATCAGTTTAAAGTTATGCCTAAATGAATGTTCTTGTTATCTATGTTCTTGATATTTCAATGTTGATTTTGCTTTCTCATCTGCTAAATTATCTGTAGCTTTTGTAATCCATGGAAGCACAAGGACCTTTAACAAAATGGTCTTTCTACTACAGTAAAAAAATAACCAGACAAAATCAGGGAAACAAGGAAAATGGAGCTGAAAAATGGTTTCCCACGTCCCTTCATATAAAGTTCATACATAGCGGCATCCATCTATGTTAATCTATCTCAATATAAACAACAATGAGAAATGTTGATTTATTATAAGACTTTTTCACATTATAGTTTATTAAACATAAGCCAAATATTACAGCAAAATTCCCCATGAAAAATTAAGAAAACAATAATAATATGTGGACTTCATGGGACTGAAAACTTGTTAGTATTTTGGATTTTGATTTAAGCTTCATCCCTAGGCTATTCTCAGTTTAAGATGGGGTGTTGGGCCATTGGATGACATATGACAATGTCCAGCATCTCTCACAATCAGTAATGCTGGCTTTTTAAATAGGCTATACATGATGCATGAAATGTAATTCTACCGAACAATGTTTTATTAATTGTTTAAACGTGTGGTATTTAAAGCCAGAAATAAAAACTGAAAGTTTTAAAGGTGTTTAGTCATTGTTTATATACACAATATTCTTGAAAATTTTATGCAATCAGGAGAAACTAAAGAAAATATTTCTTTACAACACTGAGATATGAATTATCAAAAATCATAAGTTTTGATAATAGCTATTTGTTTACTTTTAAAAAAAAATAGTCCTGGAGCAAGGGCTGTTAATTGCTGCGAGTCATGGTAGTTAAATCATGTGGTATAGTACTTGCAAATTCAGAGGCAATGTATCCTAGTACTCATTGGCAGTTATAAGACTTCAGCCTTATTTGGTGGAGTTATCTGAACTACAGAACAGAATGCAGAGAATGTAAACAAAAAGTTATCATCAGTTGGCTCTCTGGGAATAAGACATAAATGAAAATCCAAATCTCCTTTTCTGAAAGGGAAAAGCTCATTAAGGATTTGATTCCTGAACAGGTAAAAATTCCATTTTTCACTGTTTCAGAAAACATCAACTATCTTTTTTATAGCTACTATTCCCAGAAATATAAATATATAGTTCCTAGCTGAATTTATCCTTCTACTTCTGGGAACATGATAGTATATTTGTTGCTGGGGAATAAGAATGATAATGTACCAATTGCTAAGAAATAACAAAAAGCATAGATTTTGGACAATAGTCCAAATCTAAGCTTATACACTTCTCATAGGTACTAATTCTTCACAGTGATGTATAGAGATACTATATAATAGTTTTCTCCAGTGGCTCTTTGGATTTATCTGCTTAGATTAACTAAACAGGTAGCAAATTTCGTCTATTTATTTAGATTTATATTCCACCGTTTCTCCAAAAGCTTAAGGCAGTTTACACAACACTTCTGCAATTCTTCTCACAATATTCTAAGGTTGAAGTTCAAATGAGGCCCTATTCAATGGAAGCTTGGCTAAAGGAAATCAAAACAGTTACTTGTGTGTATGAGATAGCAAGTATTCATAGGAATTTTTATCACTAATCTCTGCCTCAGAAACATTAGCATTTAAGGTTGTTCACAGTGGCATCTTCAACAAATCATGATGATACCAAAATAAAAACATACATACAATGGTATGTTCTCACTATTAAGTCCCAACAGCTGAGAGAAGTACATATGTTGTGACATTTGTTCAATGGTGTCATCTTGCATATGTCATCATTAACTCCTGTGTATGCCTATGATTATTCACAAATATACATTGGCTCACTTTACAAAACTTGTTCCTGAGTCACATGGAAGTTCAACATTAGCAAATATAGAATCTGGTCATTTCTGGCTCAAAACCTAGTTCAAAATAACTTCAGAGTATTTGGGATAATTATTGGTTATCTTACTGAGTCAGATAGTACTGTATGAATGCAGGGTGGGCTAACCTATTTTCTGGGCTTAGAATACAAAGAAGCTCCATCTTTATGTTGCTGTGTTGAGATTTTTTACTTTTCACTCCCAAAGATGTATTGAAGAAGAAATGAGGCAGAAAAGGTATAGGGATGGGTCAGGGACCCTGTCCTCAATTAGATTACTATACCGTTGAATTTATAGCTTCTAAGAATCCTTTTGTATAGCCAAAATGAACCACTATCAATCTAAATTTTCAATTTTTTTCTTGTTTGCCACTAAATCACTAGGTAAGTCATTGTTTCAGTGAGCTGTGTTGCATTTGTAGGTTTAAAGATATGAGATAGTATATTTGCCATCACTCAGTAACAAGTTCTACAACCTTTCCCAATCAGGAATTCCTTACCTATTGGATTTACTGGCCTGAAAATCTAATAAACGCAATATCAAATCATCTACAATCAGTCAGGTTAGGGGAGATTGAATTACCATTGACAACATTGTAAGCAAGCTGGCTTACTTACTTCCTACAATCACTTGCTGCTGGTTAGGCTGGCTGAGTAATACCGTAGGAGTTGAAATGCAGAACTTATTGAGGGAGAAGCAGTCAAGTTTAGAAAAAGGGTTTAACTTGTAGAACCCATTTTGCTTGTATAAGGTTCAAACCCTGACATTTTCAGCTAACAATTGAGTAGTGAATATTGAGAAATTCTCTTCCTAAGAATCTTGATAGTTGCAGCTTGTCATTGAGATTCTTGTCTAGAAAGACAAAAATCTAAATCATTTTATTGCTGTTTCATATGCCATAAAAGGCAGCTTTTATGGCATACAAAACAGCAAAAGACTACAGGAAAGAAAGTCTAGTCAAGTCTATTCACCTTAACTATGAAAGGATGTGCTGGTATTAGCACCAGTTAAACTATTACAGAAACTCTTTTGCTTCTCCTTCTCCTCCTTTTCATTCAACACCTGTGTGGTCAGTATGGATTAAGCTGCCATCTCAGCAAACCCTGAAAAATATTTTTGGATATGCATAAAATATGATGAGATATATAGAGCTCTTTATGAATAGCAGACAGATAAATCTTCTTTAATCTGTGCTGAATTCCTCTGCCTGCTCTGCACTTAGAGCTAACTACTATCATTAAAAATGTTTACTCCTTCTCCTGTGCATCATCAAATTGCATCAATTTTCATAACAAAATCTTTGCCCTGATATAATTTGCTCCGAGTTGTCAATATAGGAACAAACTTTTACATTTTTACCACCTCACTACTATGACCCTTGGCAATAGAGAAAAGAGCAAAAGGTGGAATAGAAGGAAGAAAGAAGTTTCTTTATATTTATAAAATATTTGGTTCATTGCTGAAGGTAAAAATAAAGATATTGCAAAAGGTATTACATACTACAAGAAAGTACAACCATTTATTTGAATTATAAATAAAATCCAATGATGCTTTTATGAGTCTTCCATAATTTGGTGCTCTCTGGAAATATAGAGTTCAGCTCCCATAATCCAAGCCTGATATAAGGCCCCCAGAACAAGAGAATTCCATGGAATTACTTCAGAGCAGTTTCCTTTATTGTTCTTTACCTATAGACAGAAATCTTCCCAATCTAAAAACTATTTGCCTCAATATAAATATATTCTGGGAATCACTAGGATGGAGCCTTCTTAACTCTTTTTCTCTCAACCAAACTTTTAATAGTTTGCTGCCTCATTGCTTCATGAATACAGCCCATTCATACTGGGAATCCAAACTACCTTCTACTTATACTTGCATGGCCAAAAGCTGAGGATAATAGGAGCAGAAGACAAAGACATCTGGGAAGCTTTGGATTACAGAAAATAGTGGATATGTAGGTGTCACTTGCAAACCAATAATCAGCCTTACTTAATTCTTTCCCGATAATTTTAATCACAAATTTAAAAAATATTACAGCAATAAGAAGTCTCTGGAATTTCCAGACATGGCTTATCAGGGCTATGTGGAGCCAGGGCATTAAGCTGTACAATCTTGACTATCTGAGTTTGTGTGGTATAAAAATGATTTAATTTAGTTTGACTTTATAAATATAAACTAGTATTTTAAGATACTTCAAAATTATTCAAAAGATATATGGTCAAGAGTGCTGTTTTTTAAATAGGATACAGAGAATTTATAGTTCTCCATTGTGTTACAGAAATATGATTTTCAGCACTTTTTAGTTTTTATCATGTTAGCTGTGGGAATTCATCAAAATCTAGAAAGCCAGTTTCATTGGAAAGCCTAGTTTAAATTTCTTTTGAGCAATGGTTCAAATTTACTCTGAAGTTAAACTATGGTAGAGAAAAAAAAAATCAATAGTAGACTTGTTGGTAATTGTTGTCTTTTTTTTTTTTTAATCCAAGAAAAATACTTGGATAATTGGAAAAATACCCTGAAGTGTCCCAAAGGTGCTTTTTCAAAAGGCAACTTGTTACTTGGAAAGATTCAAGAGTAATTGAAGAAGGGGGTAACAGTTGACCAGCTATTATGAATAATGTGAACATAGCAAGATTTACAAGAACTATAAGACAGGGTGGAAGATGTCCTTTGGGTCACAAAGAGGAAAAGGCAACTGAATGGAAGAACAACAATAATAAAGGAACCAAAAGTCTTGCAAGCCAATATTCTCTTCATTCTTGTTTTACAAAATATTATGATAAAGGAAAAGGGATGCTTAGTGGCTAAGATGCTGAGCTTGTCAATCAAAAGGTCAGCAGTTCAGCAGTTTCAATCCCTAGTGCTGCCTAACAGGGTGAGCTCCCATTATTTGTCCTAGCTTCTGCCAACCTAGCAGTTCAAAAGCACATAAAAAATACAAGTAGAAAAATAGGGACCACCTTTGGTGGGAAGGTAACAGTGTTCCGTGCACCTTTGACATTTAGTCATGCCAGCCACATGACCATGGAGACGTCTTTGGATAGTGCTGGCTCTTTGGCTTTGAAACGGAGATGAGCACTGCCCACTAGAGTCAGGAATGACTAGCAGATGTGTGTGAGGGGAAGCTTTACATTTACCTTAACCTATAATAAAGTAAAAAAAAAATGGCACATTTTCTTACATATTTGAAACCAATTGTTAGAAAGCCAGATTCCATGGAAGTGTGGAGCCCATTAAAAGTCTGTGTCGTGTCTAAGTTAAGAATGCATTCACCTCTGTCTTTTTGTTATTATACTTTTCAATTGCTTTTATCTGGTCTTTAATAATTGTGTTTGAATTGTGTCTCTTCTATGTTGATTGTTTCGCTTCTATTACAGAAATTACTTATGCATGCTGATGCTCAGAATCACATGCATGAAATGGGCAGCTATATAAATTCAAGAAATAAATAAATGGCAACTGATATACAAATCATATGATAAAAATTGTTTTTACAGTTATATTTCAATTCCACTCAGGAGAAAAGTAGATGAATTTAAGAGGATCTCACTCAACAGCTCAGCTTGGCTTTTGGGAAACAACAAAATACACCAGCTTTTCTCAATCTGATATGTTCCAAATACATTTCGACTACAACTCCTCAAACCAAAATCATTGTTGACCATGAAGTGGTAATTTCAACACATCTGGAAAGAGCCAGAGTGAATAATATAGCTTGTATTAGGCCTAAATAATTTATACCATACTAGGCTTCATCAGTGTCTTTTGCCCACACTAAACATGGTAATGTTCAGAATTTAACATCATATACTCCGAACCTCTTGTATAGGAGGATCATATCAACCCATAATATTTCTTCTTGCTGAGAGATCCCATCCAACTACAACCATATGTCTTCAGGATTTCTGATACTTAAGTCATGCAAATAAACCAATTATTGCCTCAATAAACTTTGCTCTTTAAAAAAAAAAACTTGCATTGTACCCACAATTTTATATCTACCCAATTTTCGTTCTGTTTCTATTACTAACTTTACTTCTAATATATTTCACTAACTCTACTGTAAACATAATTAAGTTTGGCTTATGTTCTTTATTTCATTTATTCATAGCCTTAATATCTAGGACTGCATACAGCATTTCAATCATGATGAAATTTTATCAAATAAAAATGTGGAAGAATTATTAAAACATTCCTAAATTCATTCAATATTGCCAGAAGAAAATATTTTTTCTTAAAATTTCAATGTAATATACATAAAAATAAAGACATCTCCCCCGATGCATAGATATAATAAACACACTTGCAAATATATGTGCACACATGCATATTCTTTATGGGTCACAACTATCACAACTAACTTCATGCATGCATATAAACTGCACTTTGGTGTGCTGTAAAAGATATTCCCAGTATTACAATAAAAATATAATGGTACATTGTATTTTCATATAGTAGTGGTACTCTGATTTTACTATTAGGAAAAGCATTGTGCTTATTTAATTGAATATTGTAAATGTCTCACAAGCAGAATCAATATTTTATTTTCTCAACAGGTTTTGCCAATAAAAGTTTAATATTCCATATATGGAGTGTTTTTATATGTATTAAAATTGTGATTGGTGTAATAATATGCTCTGAAATATGATTTCCCATATTCTTTTGGTTTCGCTATTTAGACTCTGTTAATTGTTATTTTACACAACTTTCCTTTCACCTTCATTGCCTATATGGTATAGCTCTTAAGCTGCCAGACCAGCATTGAGAAGATCTAGTTCAGGTGTCCCGAAGGTGCTTTTTTATTTATTTATTTTATTTATTTATTATTCATATTTGTATACCGCCCTATCTCCCGAAGGACTCAGGGCGGTTCACAGGCACATAAAACATTTATATACAAGTTAAGATAATCATTAAAAAACTTATTCTAATGCCAGATTATTAAAAATATAAATATAAATATTAAAATCAATTTAAAACCCCTATAAATTTAAAATCTAAGCCTTAATATTTTCAAAAGACAACTGGACTTCCTTTGTTTTATCTTGAAGACATTTCACTTCTCATTGAAGAAGCCTCTTCAGAACTGAATAAGCTTCTTGGATAAGAAGTGAAATATCTTCAAGGAAAAATAAAGTCCAATTGCCTTTTGAAAAGCATCTTTGGGACAGCCATGACCTGGATGACAGAGAATCTTCATAGAAATCTAGTTGAAGCCTACTGAAAGCCATGGAAATTTACTTTGTACCTTTAGACTAATTGAAGGATGTAGTTGTGGGATAAAACAAAAGTACAGAAAAGGTGCTATATACATTGCACAGAGATCTTGAGGAAAAGGGATATATTAATCAACTAACCAATAAATATACTTGTACCCAAGCTTACTTCTCTTACACGTATGAATGTTCAATACACTCCAAAAACTGAACTTCAACCTGATGAACATCAACATATTTCTTTACTTATCATTTTTAGGAATGGGGAAACTTTTTAGAAAGGCTGTTGGAACTTGCAATCTATTAAAGAGTAGAGTTAATTGCCATTCTCAGCTATTTTGCCAAGTGGTTTTGATTTAGTTTTCAATTTTTTTTCTTTTTTGGGGGGAGGAGATTCAAAACGTGTTTTAATTGATTTTGTGCACAGGTTGTCCTTTTTCTAAAAGGACATGGTGGCTCAGTGGCTAAGACATTGAGCTTGTCAATCAAAAGTTGGCTGTTCAGCGGTTCGAATCCCTAGCGCTGCGCAATGGAGTGAGCTCCTGTCACTTGTCCCAGCTTCTGCCAACCTAGCAGTTTGAAAGTACACAAAAAATGCAAGTAGAAAAATAGGGACCACTTTGGTGGGAAGGTAACAATGCTCTGTGTGCCTTCAGCATTTAGTCATGCCGGCCACATGACCATGGAGATGTCTTTGGGCAACGCTGGCTCTTCCACTTAGAAACGAAGATGAGCACCATTCTGAAAAATGACTAGCATGCACGGGCAGGGAAACATTTACCTTTAGTCCTTCAGCAAGTAAAATTTGGACCAGTAACTCACTTAAAAAGCAAAGTATTTGCTAAATGAAATTATGACTATGTTTATGATCTTACTTCAGATTTCCTTTGTTTTATTAATCTTTAAAAGTTATAAACACAAGGATTTATTATGAAATTGTGTTTTCATCACCACTGTAATTGTGAACTGTGACTTTCCAAAGTGATCACTTAAGCAAGGACAGGTACATATAACGATACGCTATACTTTCTAATTCTGGTTTATGAACAAATTACTTTTTAAACAAATTACAGATTTCTGTGCTTGAATGAAATGGAAAATACTAAATATTGCTTACTACAGTTGGATAATTTTCACCTCTTCCATTCCTACTCCAAGTAAAAATAATAATTCTATGTGTAGGTAAGTGTATGATATTTACCTTTTACATGTTCTCTAAAGTGTGGTTATAAACCCTTATTTCAAATTAAGAATAACATATTCAAATTTCAGCATCTCTTCATTTTTAATTCTCTTATACTAAGATAGTACTGTAGCCATATAGTCTATTAAGCAGCATTCCCATTTACCCAAATTCTTACTATTTTGGTGATTTGGCTTACCTCCATGTTATTTGCATAAATGTGGGTGTACAGAACATACAGAATATGATTCTGAAAATAGATTAACATTAGCATCAATTTGTACTGACTTTCTGTGCCTATAAAGTATTAGTGCACTTAGGGTGAACACAAACATAATATTCAAGAGCGAATAAGAGTGACTAAGGACAGTTTAGGTTAAAAATGTATGCATTTATTCATCAGACTTCTTTGCAGCTGCTGGCCGTGCTAAAGTATATATCTCATTTGAAGCGGCAAATCAGTTCCTCTAGACAGCCATAGAAAACCTATTTGAAGGGATATTTTTTCCTCAGTTTTCAAAATCTAGCATAGAAAGCAACCTAATAACGCATCATTGGAGGAAAAAATATTTTCTTGATTGCAAGGAACTACGCTCACACTAGCAGGTGTTTGAAGTGCAGCAATATTTTTACAGTTCATGCTTGTTACTGAATCAGATCCTTGGATTGGGAACACTGACACTCAAACATCCCTAAGCCGTGCACTATAAAGACCTTACATAGAACAGTTTCGTACAGAGATTCAGTTTGCATTAGAAACTATGAATAAAACATATCCTTCACCTCTGTATTCCTTATCACTACATCAGCAGGATGATATTTGGAATGAGAAAGGACCTCTTTGGAGTAATCTTCTAAGAACTAAGCTATGGTCTTAAACACCAAACGTTGCTACAATTTGTCATTGGCATGTGGCAATATAGAGAAATAATTAAATTCCCAACTGCTGTGTCAATGTATTAATATGCTGAATTTTAGTTAAATGTATATGTAAATGAAACCAAATCAAATTTAGTTTTTATTCTGGCTCTATCCTCAAGTTCTTGGTGTGCAATCATCAACATATTTCTGAAAGATTAAGGATAATCTTGGCTGAGAAAAAAAATGTGCATCTCTGCCATAAATCTTTCTCTTAAGCTTTTGAGAGAAAGTAGGCTCTTTCTCAGTTTCTGAAGCAAAGTTCAGACACTGTTTTTATGCCTTTAATCAGACACCATAGAAGGCGGTCAAAAAAGTCCAGATGGAAATTACAACAATGCAACAATGCAACACATATTTAAAAACAGTGGTCTTTCAATTGCACAGTCACAGTTAATATCTTGAATTCTTTGATCCTTCCCTTCCCTAATGGACACCTCTGGGATACAGGTATTATTTCAATAATTGAGAACAGTGGGCACGATCACTTTAGTTTATAATCTGTCAACAATATCTCCAGGAATTCTAGTAATTAAAAAGTGCTGTCCATTAAGCAGGCAACAGTTGTGCTTGTCAGCTCCGCTGGTGTCATACTTTGCTTACTTTTGATCTTGCAACGCATTTGTGGAGAGTTAAGAGGGGCGCATGACATCTTCGTCTAAATGATTACCTAAAAACATTCAAGGCTAATGGAAGAACTTTTTTTGTCTGTGAGTTCTATGTACAGCTTGCTAGAAGCCACATTAAATAGAAATATCAGTTCAGGTTTCCCGCTCCCAAGCAGTGTTTCTTCAGGGGCAGTGGGGGAGGCTATGCAGAGGAGATAATCCCTGTGTGCTTGCTTTAGTGGCCATGCTTTTGAAGACACTAATATTGTAAGACATCTCTCTCCAGAGTGTTGTTGATGCTATAGTAAAATAAAATTTATGTCTTCCTCCTCCTCCCTCTGGCCTGTTCAGGTATCAGAGCAATGGGCTGTTAAAATAGCAAGGCCTTTGTGAAAGATGTTCACTGCATCAAAGAATGTAACACCTATGAAATGTATAGTGAAATATATAAATGAAAGTGTCTCAAAATCTTTAGAAATATTGCATTCCTTATTTCAGTATTTTTCTAACAGTGAAAATTAATTGTGAAACAGGTTGCAATGAAATGTACATGAAGAGTACACAATTCCCTTAATTTTCACCTGTTGTTGTCTGAGGCTGAGGCTGAGGCTGAGGTCATATTGAGGTAAAGTAAAAAATCATTTTTGAGCTTCAAGCCTCTAAAAACAAACATAATTCCATTTCTCTACCACTGACCCTTTGAGAAACTTTGGGAATCAAATTATCAAATCTATTACATAAATCTGGGATTAGAAGTCCATCTTAAAGTGCCAAGATTAAAAATCCCTGCTCTACAAAATGTGTGAGATCTCTAGTATAAGACCCATGGTTTTGACTGTGGTCAGTGCAATGTATATAGATGCTCAGAAGAAATGTTCCATACATTCACAAATCTATAGTGCAGAGTCCATTCCACATGAGAATACTTAGAGAAACTAAGGTTGGACTAAGGGGCAATCTTTAGAAGATAAGGCTGTTTTTCAACAGACCCTGTTCAGCATAATTTTAAGAGTTGTTCAGAGGAAGCATAGATAGCTAACATGTATAATAAAAAGCAGAATTGCACTCAGCAACTGCAACTGCAGAAGTTGTACACTAATATACAAGGTTCAGGGACATCTGAAGAGAAGTAAACTGCAAGGATGGTGAAGCTAAAGCCCTGCCACTTTTTTATATATATTACATATTGGGAAAGAAGAGTTTCATCATGCATTTACTTTTTAATCCAACAACCTGCTTATATTAAGTGATCAGATAAGGATATAGTACATCCACTCAGTCATCTTGAAAGTCTAGAAAATACAAATGCACACGAAGATCTCTTTTCAGATATCATGTTGACCAAAAATGTACAGATGTCAGAGAGGA
Organism: Ahaetulla prasina; assembly: GCF_028640845.1. Classification (NCBI taxonomy): domain Eukaryota; kingdom Metazoa; phylum Chordata; class Lepidosauria; order Squamata; family Colubridae; genus Ahaetulla; species Ahaetulla prasina. Next base: position 99,833,458 of record NC_080542.1, read on the forward strand.
GTAATGTTTGGAAATACAAACCATGGAAGATTTTTTTTTTCTGAATGCACATCCCAATAATTACAGCCATTTTGCGATAGCACCCAATATATGCTCTCAAAATTGTAAAGGCGCCATTCATTTTCCTCTCCCACCCATCAGCATTGTACAATAACCTAATGTTGTTAGTGGAATGAAAATTCAAGCTATCATTACGATACAAGTCACCAGTTGAGAAATCCTTGTAAAGGCTCTAACGTAAATTATCTCCAGGCCAGGAAGCCTTCTTTGCATTACAATTTGCACTGGCTGGAATATGAAAGCTAAGAAGAATGAAACAGTCCACAATGACTGTACCTGCCTGCTCCTTAACATGTATTTTTGTCCAATCTGGATTTAAGATGAGATGCTCTTTCTGTGCATTATAAAGGGCCTTTCTGTTTAGGTTCAGCAACAGGCCTGAACCCAGCACGTCACTTAAACATATGGTTAGTTCATAAAAGTGAATAATCTATTGAACCCAATATGGGGCTACTTCTGTGTTTAAACACAGAATTAAATGACTGCAGAATCAACATCACCATAAGGGGTAAATGAGGTAAAATGTTGCTAGTACATTTTTTTGTTAAAGCTATAAAGGAAAACTCCACAACAAAGAGCTCTTAAAATGATTATTATTTCCCCACTCTACTTGTTTGATTTCTGGGAAAACAGTATTGCAATAGAGTCTGATTTGGGGCGGAAGGGGGTGGGGAAGATTGATACTTTTGTCACTGTTGCTATATCCATTTTTCTGCATGGTAATTTCAAGTATCTAGAAAGCAATATAAATCTGTCCCTTTCCTAATATGTTTTTTTCAGATATAAAGCAGGTTAAAACTTTTTTAAAAATTAAAAATCATGTTATAATTCAATATTGAATGAGATACTATTGATTTAAAGCTATTTGTTATTCCACTTTTAAAATATATTTCACAGTATAAAACAACTATAGAAAAGATAAATATACATTAAAATTTGGGTGGGTGTAGGAAGGAAGTTACGAATACACTTTTGACCCTGAATGTTTAGATTAGATTAGATTTTGTTCCATCACTTTGGTTGTCTATCGAGTAAATGAAACATTAGGATTTTCAATGCAGCATGCATGAGCACCAATCTGCTATCAGAACCCTCTTTCTAATCTTTACCATCCCCTACCATATAAATAAGGAAGAAATTGCAAGTTGCCAAGCAAAATGTTAGCCTCTGGCATTTCCTCGCTCCACCATAAATGTTACTTTCAACATATTGGTGGTTTCATCTGTATTACCACCACTGTGTGCACTGAAGAACTATTTTGTTTTCTCAGATCCTCTTATTTTAAGAGTAGCTAAGAAAAATGTTATTCTTCTCACACCTTTCTTCTTCTTCTTTACTTCCCTCTTTTATGATTTCAGGTGTTGAAGGAAATACAAAATTCTGGTTCTTGCTCTTCTGGCAGCCTCAACCATTATTAATTGATCTTGCTGTAGTACGTCATTGATGTTGTCTCTCCATCTTCTTATGGGTCTGCTCCACTACCCCACACAAACCAAATGCCTGTTCTGTTGCAATTCCCTTGTGATGGATTTTTGAAGTTAGAACATAATATGTGGTTTATGAATTATCTAGTCTTGTGATAGTGAATCTATGGCACGTGTGCCAGAAGTGGCCATCTCTCGCCCATTGGTCTTCTGGGTCCCGGCATGCACATGTGCGCCGGATAGCTGGTCTTCGCACACATGGGAGCTCTGGAAACTGGAAGAGTAGCTCCCTGTCCTGCATGTGTATGCTGGGAAGTTGAGCTTCCGGTTTCCAGAGTGTGCATGTGTGCTGGCCAGCTGGTCACTGTGTGCGCATGCATGTCAGAAACTGGAAGACCAGGGGACCAGTGCATATGAGCATGCTGAAAACTGGAAGCTCAACTTCCCAGCATGCACATGCAGGTCAGGGAGCTGCTCATCCAGTTTCTAGCTCTCCTGTGCATGCACACTGGGGAGCTGCTCTTCCAGTTTCTGGTGCTCCCCTCTGCATGTACACTCCCATTTCAGCACTTGGTGGCAAAAAGTTTCACCAATACTGATCTAGTCTGTCTATAAGTTATTCTGTGCAGCTTGACCTTTGTGCTTTAAAAAGAACATTTTGGAACTGGGAAAATTGCAAACGGGAAGAAACATAACGAAATAGCTCCTCTAAAAGCAGGACTACTTCTGTTGGGGTCCCTTAGCTTAGGATGAAAGAAAGTAAGGCAAGCTTTAATAAAAGAATATAAAATCATCCATGGCCATAAGTAACATTGGTAGGTTTATTCTAATTTTCACAACATTAGAATCCAAGATCGGCTACTAAAACTAAACGCAGGAAGATTAAGAGTGGATAATTTTTTCATGTAGCTCACAGTAATGGCAACGGCTTTATATGGTTTTAAAGGGGAGCTGGTCATAAAGAGATCAGGCTTACAATAGAACTGAAAAAAGTGACTTATGACCAGTCCTTGCACTTACGACAATCACAGCATTCCCGTGGTCATCTGATCAAAATTTAGGCTGTCATGGCTGCCATTTTGCTAGCTTCGCAATGCATATTGCCAGCCTAACATTAGCAATCAGGAGAGGGAAGAATGGAATGCAGGAGGACAAGGAAGGGAGTTGGAAGCCAAGCTGTGTTGGCCCAAAAAGAGAAATGTATCAATCCAGCACAAGATCAGCCAAAAGAATGCAGCTATGGATCTGTTCCCTAAACAACATGAGAAACATTGGCGAAAATTAAGCCAATGTCACCGAACAGTTAGCAATGGCCAGTTGGCCACACCCCCGAACCAGTCCCCTGGTCACCACTTGCTTGCCCAGGCCACCATGTTCATCTCCGCCGTGTTCTTTGCACATGCATATCCCATTGCCTTGAAGGTCCAATGGGATGTGCATGCATGAAGAACATGGCAACAACGACGGCAGCAGCTTTTTCCACTGGTACTTTTCAGCAGCCTGCGGAGAAAGCAGCTGGCAAAGAAGTCTTTTCAGAGGCTTCCTGGCCAGCCACTTTCCAGCAGCAGTGGCTGGCTGGGGCTGCCAAAAACTCAGGTCAGTTTGCCTTCCTGACTCTGGACCAGCTGCCATGGAAGGTAAGCAGCTGAACAAATAGGCGGTGGTGGGAGAGGAAGGCAGGCAAGCAGGCCTGGCCATGGGATGCTGAGAAGGCAGGCAAGCATGTTAGGGCTACCTAGCTAGCTAGCTCCCTTCCCCATGGCCCTGCCATGCTTGCCTGCCTTCCGGCCCTGCCAGTGGGTGGGCAGGCGGCCCTTTGGGGAGATGGAGCCACTGCATTGGAGCTGAGAGAGCCGGTGGCAGTGGTGGTGCTGCGGGAGGGTGGCCATATGTCCCAGGGATGCTGCACATGTGCACCGCATGTGAAGGGAGGCAAACACCAGGCTTCTGAGGGAAAAAGGCAGTGACGAAGCCCTGGCTGTCACCTGGGAGAGGACTGCAGAGGGACATGCACACACACACACACACACACACACACACACACACACACACACCTGTTGCCTCTGCTGCCGCTTCTTTTGCTGTCAGCTTCTCGCCATTTTTTTTTTGCAAAAAGCTTTTTATTTTTTATAAACATAATAATAAAAAAATCATTGTGAACAGATTATTAGTCAGGTACATCCTTAAACATATTTCAAATTTCAACCCCCATTGTATTCTACACAATATATTTTCTTCTCCTTCTTAAAATTAATTGTTATTTGCACATACCTAATCAGAAAAAATTCTATTCCATCCCATTCTGAAATCAGTATTTAAATGAAGTCTAGTCCCCATATTTTAATTCCCCAAAACATCATTAATAATTCTTCTATAAACTTCTTGAATTTCACAAATCTGAACATATTGCTATATTACTTTTAATCAGAGATCCACCATCTAAAAACCCTTTCTTAAAGCTGCCCAGTAATCACATAGACATTTCCATCTTACTTAGGAGTAGTCCTGAACTCACAAAGACTACTCCCTCTTGTCATCTTCCTCTGACTCTAAATAACATATACTTAAAAAGTTTCCATATAATCAATTCTCAATAAAAAGAACAAATAACTTGAAATTAAAAGGGGTAAATACTTCTTATTTCTCCCAGTAATTTCCTTCATTATATTCAACTGTACCCTTGGAGGTTTTTATCACTAATCATTTTAATTCTCTTACATAATCTTGAAAGCAAAGAAATAACCTTTTTCCTTACATAAATTCTTTAAAACTCATTTCCCTCTTTCCCCATTTTATTCTATCGTCTTTTCCTCCATTCCCCAAAACATCATTAATAATTATTCTATAATTGTCACTTGTATTCTTACATAAATATTAAAGTTCTTTATTTAATTTCTTAATATAAATCTGAGAACAGCCTTCCAGGATCCTTTCTTAAAAATGTCATTTTTAAGAAAGATCACACCAACATATCCATCTTCATGTAAATAGTCCTGAGATCACAAAGACTATTTGATTCTTGCATTCTTCCTCTGTCTCTAGAAATCATTAATAGCAAAACAAATCACAAATAGCGAAATAACCATTTTGAATAACAATTAAATTTCTTCTTATTCTTGAATATTTTAGGTCCAGAATCTTTTATTCCATAATTGTCACTTTTATTCTTGCTTGAATAACGAAATTCTCTACTTAGATCTTTAAACTAAAGATCTAAAGACTAAAGACTAAAGACTAAAGGCAGCCATCCAAGATCCTTTCTTAAAACTGTCGTGCAATCACGCATATCCATCTTCGTGGGAATAGTCATAATACAAAAGCTATTCGACTCTTACATTTCTTCCTCTGCCTCTAGATGTCACTCTTTGAGACAATTGCAAACTGCAAATAACTAAGTAGCCATTTTAGGTGACAATTAAGTTTCTTCTTATTCTTGGATGTTTTAGATCATAAAAGTCAATTTTCTAGATCAAAATCTTTTCTTAGCTATGTCTTAAAATCACATTAGAGTTATCTTAGGCTCACAAAGACAATTTCTTTCTTTCATTTTTCCTCTGTCTTTAAATATCTTTTTTTGAATTACAGTCACAATTAACACAGTGTCCATTTTATTTCTGTTGTAATAAACCACGCCTTCCCTTTGTCTCCAGTTGATTTTCTTTTTCAAAATCTCATAATAATTTTTTTAAAAATTTCTTCTAATCCCAAATTGCAGAGGGTAGAGGGATTTGAGGTGTTCCATTAAAGCCAATACATTCCCTTTAACTTCTTTTTCTTGTTTTTTTTTTGTATCCTAAATAGTCCATCAAGACTTCCAGGGATCTCAAAACAATTGCTTCATTAGAAGGTATTTGTTTTCCTTTCTTATTTAAGTAGGGCTCTTAATTTCAGTTCCAAGCCCTCTCTTATCAGAGTTTGGGTATTCTTTAAGTTAATTATTTCCATTTTCACTTTCCAGTACATTTAGCTGCTAATTCAATGTTCTTCAAAGTTTGTGCAAATTTTAAAATAAAGTTTCTTCGTGAGCTGGTGACAACTCACCCAACTTCAATAATCTGTTTCTATTTGTGCTTCATTCTCCTGCCCGATCTTGTGGCCATCCTGACTTTGTAGCAGCTGACAGCAGCTGCATTTCCTCCTCCCACTGGGTCGGGGGAAAAAGACCGGAGCTACAGGAGTTTGCAATCTCCCCGTTCGCTCCGGCGGCTCCCCCACTCTTCACTGCTCCTTCAGAGCAGCTATGGTCCAGAACGGACCCCCATATCGGGGGGGATTTTAGCACACACCCTGGAGCTGTCAGGGTGTGCGACCATCTCATTTGAGACGTTGGCCATGCCTGCAGCTTCTCGCCACTCTTAAAGTTGATCGTGAAGAGCTGGAAGATGTTTCCATAGATCACCGCCAAACTCATTGTTGGAGTGTCAGCAATCTAAAGAAATATCTTCCAGTTCTTCACTATCAACTTTAAAAGCGTTGAGAAGCCGACAGCAAAAGAAGCGGCAGCGAAGGCGACAGGGGTGTGTGTTTGTGTGTGTATCCCTCCACAGTCCTTTCCTGGTTGATGGCTTCACACTGCATCTTTTCCTCAGATGTGCGGTCTTTCCCTCCAAGGTTGCAGCCATCGGGCGGGAGGAAACGGCGCCCGGTTCCACTTCCGGGACAGTAGAGGTGAGGAGAAGCAGCTGCAAAGTTGGAGGGTCTCGGAAGTGAGGGGAGGGCAAGAGGGAAGCGTATCTCTTCTTGGTCCTGGGGGGGAAAGTTTGTCAAAAATCTCCCCTTTTTTACCTGCATCCATGTAAAGGGGGCTTTGCCCCTCTCTCCCCTCTTAGTCGCTTCCCCGCTCTTCATCCGACCCGGCACTCTTATTGCGGCGGTCCTTCTGCCTGGCAAGAAGCCCATGGAAGAGCAGCCGAGGGGCACTGCTCCCCCGGGACTAAAAAGCCCCCTTTCTGACTTTGTCAATGGCTGCATTGAGGCCCCTTAACTCCCAGACCCCCTCAATACCCGGATTGTCTGTTTGTAGGGAAATTGCGGGGGGTGATGGGGAAAGCTCAGGCCATTTTTGCCCCCCAAACTATAGATGACAACATTTGTGCCAGGTGCTAACTATCTTGCAAGAAATACAAGAGGTGGCAGCCCTCCAGATGGAGGGGGCCTGGAATCTCCAGCCGTTATTAAGAGACTGAAGCCCTGAAGAGAGGAGTTTATGGTTTGATGAGGAAATTAAAAGAAAGGCTGTTTTTCTAGATGTGAAGGGTAGCCCCCATTTCCAGTTTGGGGTGCTCAGCAGGCAAGGTTTTATTTTGTCAGCCCAAGGGGTTTGGGAGGTACATAGGAAATCGTCCTGTCTCTCTGCAGCATTGGTCATGTGATTCAGTGGGCATGGCTAACTTGATGTCACTCACAGCAAAGTGCTGCCCCACCTTGCCATGAGTGACTTTGAGTTGGTCACACCCACTCAGTCACATGACCACTCAGTCACATGACCACCAAGCCACACCCACCAAATAAGCCATACCCAATATCTCAGGGGTTGCCACAAAGAAGAGGGAGTCGGGCTGTTCTCCAAAGCACCTGAGGGTAGAACAAGAAGCAATGGGTGGAAGCTGATCAAGGAAAGAAGCAACTTAGAACTAAGGAGAAATTTCCTGACAGTTAGAACAATTAATAAGTGGAACGACTTGCCTGCAGAAGTTGTGAATGCTTCAACATTGGAAATTTTAAAGAAAATGTTGGATAACCATCTGACTGAGATGGTGTAGGGTTTCCTGTCTGGGCAGGGGGTTGGACTAGAAGGCCTCCAAGGTCCCTTCCAACTCTGTTGTTATATTATATTATATTAAGAGCAGAACAACTCATTGAAGAAACCAGATAGCAAATACCTTGATTTGACACAGGGAAAACATCTTTTATATTTGCAGGACATATTTTTAAGGGTTCATCATCACCTTTTATTTAACAAATTGGAAACTTTTTCCTCAGCATTTTGCTTAATCATATATGTACCTGCTTGTTTTTACTATTTTTCTATTACTAAGAATGAATTTACAGTTTCAAAGTCAAAGGAACAGTGGGAAACACTCTATGCATATGTCTCTAAAATTTGATACATTCAGAACAGAATTCAGTAGAGGCTTCCGGTAGCTCCGCTTTGTTAATGGCGGGCTATTTTAGTCCGCCAATTCTGTGTGATTCTGTAGAGCTGTTTAGACAGCTTTAATCTGCTGTCAGCAGCTTGTAAATCTCTAACCTCGGGCAAAGAGGGGGAGGTGAGCATTCGGGCTGTAGTAGAGCCCCCAAGGAAAGCCCCAGGAAGATTTCTGGTGGTTTGTTGGGAATGCTCCTTCTATAGTTCGAAAAAAGCTCCAGAATCCAGAACACTTCTGCAAATGGCAGAACAAAACGCAGCGTCCATCTCCGTGACTGATGGATTACTGAAAGATTGCTAACACGGACAGAGCTGAAAACAGGAGTGCTGGCATTTGATTGTAAGATGATTTTAACTCCCTGACAGAGAAGGTATTTGTATTCAAGAGTGGAGATGATGAAAGATGATGTTTTGTGTATTGAAAGTGAAAGCTAAGCTAAGCGAAAGCTAAGGAAATGCTTATTACAATTGCTGGCGTGGAACCTTTAAGAAGAATATAACAAGGTATTTTTTTAAAAAAATGGAATTTTTTTAAAAATCTCTTTTTTATTATTATCTTTTTCTTACAGTGTTTAAGAAGAAAAGCTTATTGGATTTTTTTTTCTTTTCTTTTTCTTTTTTTCTCTCTCTTCTTTTCTTCTTCTTGGTATTTTAAAATGTATTTTAAAAAGTTTTAAAATGGCCTTCAAGCAAAGAGATTTAACCACTTCTAAAATATTGGAAATTTCCTCACTTCAGATACGGAAATTGAAAGAAGATATTAAAGACAGTCTAAGGAATTTTTTACAGGAGCTTATGGAGGCTCATCTTTCAGAAATAGATCAAAAATTTAATGAAATGGAGAAAGAAATACTGGATTTTAAAGATATGGTGGAAGAGCAGAGGAGGGAGATGAAAAAATTAAAGGAATCAATTACCCCATTATTGTTATCTAGTATTCAGACAGAAGAAAGACTGGATGAACTTAACCAAATTAATTTAGATTTGCAAAGGAAAATAGATGAAGTTCAAATTAATTTGAATTTAGAAAATAAAATAGATGATATTCAGGTTAAGGTAGATAAGGCAGATGAAGAAAGGGTTATATTACAATATAAATTAATGGAATATGCTATAAGGGTAAGGGGCTTAAGAGAATCTAAAGAGGAAAATTTGAAAGAGATTTTTATTCAGGCCTTTGCTCAGATAGAGGGAGTGGAACCAGAAGATTTTGAAGTTAATATTGAAAAAATTTATTGTGTTAATTCTTGGTTGGCAAGGCAGAAGTGTTTACCGAGAGATGTGGTTATTTATTTTACAAATAAGAAGATTAGGTATGGAATTTTGCAAGCATTTTATAAAAATAAATTTCAAATATTAGGACAAGATATAATAATGATGAAGGAAATTCCTCCTAAAATGTTAAGAAAGAGAAAAGAATTTGCCTTTTTAGTGGATGAGCTTAAGAAACATCAGATATATTTTAGATGGGAGGTTCCAGCTGGTTTAACAGTGAATTATAAAGGAAGAAAGTATTTTCTCAATACAGTTTGTAAAGCACGAGATTTCTACACTAATGTATTAAAGATTGGGAACTCTTTATTAATAGATGTTAAGTTGAATGGTGAATAGATGATGGAAAAGTGTAAGACAGAAAAGGGAGGAGAATGTTTAATTCTATTATATATGATTATGATTAATTTTGTAAATGATTTATTTTGGATATAAATGTGTAATTTTAGGGGTACTATTTGATATATTTCAGGTATAAAGGAATAGGAAGATGGAATATTGTTTAACTTTGGAGGATAGATAGTAAAATTTAGGAATTTGGATTAAATATTATATTTAAGAGATGGATGTAATGTTGTTATATGGCTAATTAGAATTTAATTGTTATAATAGATATATTTTGGATAAGTTATAGGTGTAATTTTAATAATGTTATTTGATATAAGCAAGGTAAAGTGAAGATTTTAATTATTACAATTGATATATTGGATATTTGTAATATTATTTGATGTATATAAATGTCAAAGATGTGAAAAGATGGACTATTGTTTACCCTTGAAGGTTGGATAGAAAAATTTAAGAAATTAAGTTGGAAATATGAACTATTTTTGAGAGACTGCTTAAGGAAGAAAGACATTTTAGAAGAACCCATGGTGAATATTGGAAGATGGAACGTTGTTTTGATATTGATTGATGAAGGTTGGATATTAAAAACTATGTACTTTATTCAAGAACAAACACTAACTCAATCAGAAATTTCTGAGAACTCTAGGAGTGGAATGGTCTGATATATAATGGATTGGAAGAAATGTATTTTCTTTGTTTCTGGAAGGGGAGTTGAGGTTTTAAGGAGTGATTATGGATTATGATTTGTGTTATATTTTAATTTTTGTTGTTAGTTTTATACCCTGTATTCGGTTCTGGGAAGTCCTGGGGGGTGGGGGGAGGAAGGGGAAGGGGGAGGGGGGATGAGGGTAAAAAATGGATTGATGGTCAATGTACAAAGATGATCGAAGACGTATAATTAATGTAAGATCGGAGCTGCCTGGCTACTACTTCAGAATGATGGAAAAGAAGGAAGTAGAAGAGAGAAGGAGGTAGGAAAGAGAAGAGGAGGAAGAGGAAAGGAAGGAAGAGGGATAGAAGAGGGAGAAAAAAGGAGGAGGGAGGAAGGAGGAGAGGATGTAGATAAGAGAGGGGGAGAATGGTTGTGGAAAGTAGAAGAAGGTAGAGAAGGGAAGAGAGTTAAAGGAAGGTGATGGCAGGTCCGATTAATTGTATATGATGGTACATTAAATATGTTATTGGATATGAATGTCAAAATAAAACTTTTTTTAATAAAAAAAGAACAGAATTCAGTTCACCATTTTCTATATTAAGAGGAAGTTTATTAGTTATGGATTGTTTAGTAACATTATAAAAAATATGTCAATGTTTCATTGCCTAGGTAAAAAATATTATAGCCTGAATACACCAATGGACAATTAATACAGCAGCATTCATTAATTTCAGTTCCACTGAAAATGTATGAATTCCCCTTAGAAATCTCTATAACGGCCACATTGATTAGACAAAATGGGAATTAAAACAACGCATGTGATGAGTACCAAGATAAGAGACATTGCCATTTGATTTGAGACCCTAGCTCAATTTTATTTTTCCCAAATTTCCATCAATAAGTTATTTGTTTTTGGGGTTTTTTTTGGGGGGGGGGTTGTAAAAGTTGATTTTGGAAAGTTCTTTCTAGGTATCTTCAGCACAGGATTAATATGTTACTGACACTATACTGATAGCATAAGCTAATTTTCAACAGGAAGAAATAGGGAGAAATCCTTTTGGTTTTCACTTTAATGCAAACATATATAGTTTAACATATTATAAACCTGTTTATCAAGATAAATTTCATAATTTTGTTAATATTAACACCTTTTGAATTTTGTGGTATAATTTACAAATGTTAAATGTGCATAGAAATTTTTGATATAAAAATCAATTGCTCAAAAAAAGTGCATTTATCAGTTAAAAGTATGCCCAAGATATATAAATAAATATATAAATAAGATATATAAATATCTTATTTATATTAGAAAAACTCTTGTTATGAACTAAAGTAACTATTTCTAGCCAAAAATATGAGAAGGAGTTGTCTGTTTGCCTTAGTTTCTGAAATATTAAAATGGAATAGTAAAATAAAATATTAAAATATGGAATATCCTAAGAAGTCTTCTTTTAAGATAGCTATCTATCCCTGCTCATTTTTGTTATGATAATTTATATCACCATCTGTATAATTATATTTTTTAAAAATAGAAGCCCTTGAATTAAACCTATCATCTCCATTCATCGTTTGTCTGCAACAGGAATTACTTCACTCACATACAACATCACATTTTGAAATAGGCAATAAAGGTTCGTAATAAAAAGTAATAGGGTAAAAATGCAATTTGAGTACCTCACAGGGCCTTCTATCTAGTAGTAAAAAAAATCCTTTTCAATAGAGTACTTTTTTTAAAATGCACATTTAAGAATTTTCATATAACAAAAGACAAATAAAAAGAAACAAGAAAACAAAAAACAAAAAGGCACAAAAAAAGAAAAAGAAAACTAAAATTA